>NC_089196.1:33669539-33959539 GCF_963930695.1 Labrus bergylta
CGCCAGCGTCCTCGCTCAACCGGAACTTTTATAACATCCCAATCATCCTTTTATGGGCAATCAACACACTGAGCAATTACAACATGTGTGCTATATGAAGACCATTTCCTAGAAGTTTCCTGGACAGACAACTGGTCTCTTAACAGGAAAGAGTGTGTGTGTGTGTGTGTGTGTGTGTGTGTGTGTGTGTGTGTGTGTGTGTGTGTGTGTGTGTGTGTGTCTTGTGTATCAGAACATTATCTTATGACTTGGCTAAATTCAGAGGTTAGATAACTATTGGTTTGTGCCTGCTGCTGTCCAGATTGTGTTTCTGTTATGATTAAACCTTTCAAACTACAACAGGATGAGGGCTGGAAGTAACACAAAGTGATGATAAAAGTGAGGGTGATGGAAACTCATGAGAGTTTAAATATGAAATAAAAAATGTAAACTGAAATAAAAGTGATAATCCAGTGAATAGAAAATCACCATTCATCACATCCAACAGAAATGTATATTTTACAACATGCACTTTTTGTGACATTTCACATTTTGATGTTGGCTGCTGGCCGGCTGCTCGTAGTCGAGCTCGTGGAGCTCATCAACTTTAAAAACAGCAGAAATCATTTTTGATTTGACGTTCATTTTCATAAACATGTAAATATGCAGAGTCTCCAACATCAAGTTCTCTCCTCAAAAACATCCAGACGTGAATTCAGTGATGAAATAGAAACAGAATATCTTTAGAGACATAAGCTAGCTCTCCTCCTCGTCTTCTGGCTGTGCAGACAGTAAGGCACACAGCAAAGTCCACGATCACCATAGTACAGGCCAGCAGGAACATCCAACAACAATACACAAGTCAGCTGCAGGCCGCCAGGTGGCCAGGTGAGGTCGGGACGGCGTGGCCTACACCTTAGACAAGCAGAGAAAAACTCACAAGGACTGAGTTGTCATCTGTCTCTTCAGATTTCGATCTGTTCATCCAGTCCAGTTAAATTTACATTAAAACAAAAACATGTATGTTGTAGAGCCTAGATTGATGGAAAAGAAATGGTCTCCATGACTTCAGAAACACAGTTTAAAAGTAGTTAGACAGGACAAAGGGACGTGGCACACTCCTGCTGCCATCACATTGTGTGTGACAGTGAAAGTGGAAATGAGGCTCCTGTTTGTGCTGAATGTGACCTCTGAGGACAGAACAGTTGGAGACAGCAGATGGTTCATAGATTCTTTGTGCTGCACTTTGATTAGTCAGACTTTATTCACTGCATGTGTTTGTTGATTTGGATCTCCATTCTTCCTGGCTGCCATGGTAACTCCATTTGAACTTGATTAGAAGTGGATTATTACATTTCAGTGCTGTCAAACATCATTCAGTGCTGAATATGAACTGTAAGTTTGATTGACTCTCAGTAAGTAGGGGTGTAACGGTACACAAACATTTCAGTTCAGTACAGTTCTCAGTTTTGAAGCTTTGGTTTGGTACATTTTCACTACAGTAAAGGGACCTGATGCAACGCTTATAACATTTATAATTTCCCTTTTACACATTGGACTAAGTGCAGCATCGACAGTTCAGACTTGTACACCTGCTCAGGTTACTTTTTAAAAACATTTTAAATTAAACATTGTAAAAAAAACATAAAATAAACTTATGCTGCTTCCTTCAACCAAAAGAGTCTCCAATAAATAAAAGATATGAATGAAATAAAGTTTTTGAATGCTCTTTGAGCACATAATAAACCTAATCACATCTGGGACAGTGTAGTTTCAGAACTATTAATATTTCCCTCTGTCGATATAAGAACTTCAATGGCATTTTTTTTGGCTTTGGCCCGTTTAGAATTACTAGCAAAAGGCTGTCTGTTTTTTCCTAGTTGCAGTGATGTTTACGTTCACGTGGTGCCTTTTCAAGTGCTTTAATAAGTTGGACGTGTTGCCTGTGACGTACCCGATGTCCGCTGAACAACAACGGCACACTACTCTCGTCTTGTCAACGTCTCTTTGTCCATTATTGTGGGAATGGGGAGGGAGGTGTTCATTCTATCATGCTGCAGGTCAGTGACGTGCGGCGAGGTTCGTGGCTGGTGAGGCACTGACTTTTTCAGAGTCAGATTTACAAATATATGAACCCATTTATAGAGTAGCTTAAATTCACCATTCAATTGGCAGCTTGCACATTGACTACTGGTTGTGTTTCATATCTCATATCAGCATTATTTACACACACATAGAGGGAAGGTGCATATTTGGCAAAGGAACAACGTTACATTTATAGCGCCTCAGAAATGTTTTTTCCATTGCAATTCCACAATTCATACTCATTCAATAAAAATAAAAGTAGGCATATACTGCGGTGTATTCATGGTCTTACCTTTACTTGTAAACAAAGTCCTTTCACCTATCCCTCTGGACTAAAATATCCGTTTATATAAAAAAATCTGCATAGAAGAGGAGCAACCATCAAACCAAGCATAAACTCTTGGTCTTATGAGCCTCACGCAACCTGACGCACGCCCCCTTCAGGTGAAGCAGCTGCCTCACCTCATGCTTTTTCAGTGCGGTTTTATGTCAAATTAGACTAAATATGTTAAAAACATGTGAAATACATTACTTATTCTATGGAAAGTGAAGACGGATAATAGAAGTGTCTACAAACATTACATTGGTGACAAACAGTAAGAAAGCAAAAGGCATACGCTCGACCCAGTTTGTGAGGGATTGCGCAATCTGGGATGAGGCACAACTCGTCGCTGCCTCACCTCGCATCGGAGCCGGAAATATGCAAATTCAGAGATTTTGATCATGAAAATTATTGAACATTTTTGGAATCGTACAGAAATAACATTTATAACACAGATCAGTAGAAAAATATTAATATTTATTTGATTTAATGATTATTTGTTTTTTACTTTTGATGATGACGAGCCTCACCTGCCTCCCCTGACAGCACGTCTCTGCTGCAGGTTATTCTCCCACACAGACGCGTCTCCCCCTCCCCTTTTGCTCTTAGTTTGAGCGGGATCATCGCTGAAAATTAAAACAAAACTTAAGAGTAAGTCTGTAAAAAGAACTCCATCCCGGTTATATGCAACTGTCCAGACCAACAGGACTCGAGGAACTACTAATCTGCACAGTTTGCACAGTTTATGTTTGAACTTTTTTACAAGTTATTAACTAAAAGCTGTGTCCCATACCAACAGCTGCAGCCTTCCTCCACCCTGAGGTGTGCTTCTGCTTTGCGGTCCGTGTGGGAACACAGATTAAATCACTTTTGTTCTGCACGTACTCGGATCAGTTTTGTACTGAAACGGTCCGGTCCGAGTACGTGTACCTTTACACCCCTATCAGTAAGTGTCAGTAAAGTTGTTGATGAATGAACAGATGATAACCTGCAGCTGTGTTGTGTCTCGTTCTCTCCATCAGACGCCTGTGAGCTGGAACTGGACACAAACACAGTGAGCAGAAACCTGAAACTGTCTGACAACAACAGGAAGGTGACACGTGTGGAGGAGCTTCAGTCATATCCTGATCATCCAGACAGATTTGATTCCTGGCCTCAGCTGCTGTGTAGGACTGGTCTGACTGGTCGCTGTTACTGGGAGGTCGAGTGGAGAGGAAAGGTTGATGTATCAGTGAGTTACAGAGGAATCAGAAGCAGAGGAGGCATGAATGAATGTTGGTTTGGATTTAATGATCAGTCCTGGAGTCTGATCTGCTCTGATGGAGGTTACTCTGTCAGGCACAATAACATAAGAACAGAGATCTCCTCCTCCTCCTCCTCCTCCTCCTCCTCCTCCTCCTCCTCCTCCTCTGTCTCTAACAGAGTAGCAGTGTATGTGGACTGTCCTGCTGGCTCTCTGTCCTTCTACAGAGTCTCCTCTGACACACTGATCCACCTCCACACCTTCAACACCACATTCACTGAACCTCTCTATCCTGGGTTTATGTTCTGGTTTCCTGGTTCTTCAGTGTCTCTGTGTCGTCTGTCGGTCTGAGAAACACTGCTGACTGAAGATCAGCTGACTCTGTTCACTCTGTCCAGCTGGTCTGTTTCATGGTTGGGGGGTGTGATAATGGGGGGTGGGGGTGGTAATGGGGGTTAAATGTTCTACATTACAGAAAAACAATGGACCCCCTTCTTTAATGTCTGTATTGTTCTGATCTCACCAATAAAAAACAAGTGACAATTAAACAATTAAAGTCCTCCTCCTGCTGTCTTGATATTGGCAGCAGGAGGAGGAGTCATGGCTCCAGATCTGTTACAAATGGTAAACTTGTCTCTCAGGTGTCTTCCCACAGGCCCTGAAAACAGCAGTCATCAAGCCACTACTAGAAAAGAACAATCTAGACAATCATGAATAATTACAGGCCTATATCAAATCTTCCTCTGTGAGGTCAAATGATAGACAAAGCTGTGTTTCAGAAGTTAAATAACTTCTTGATGCAGCACTGAGACAGCTCTGGTTAAAGAGTTTCATGACATCTGTTTAAACACAGACAGAACCTCAGTCTAAGTTCTTCTTGGGTAACACTTTATATGAAGGTCCTTGAAATAAGCTGTTATTACCATCAAATCTGCTGTATAAGACACACTTTAAACCCTCAGGCATCAGTTTAATTTACTACCCTCTTCAGTCATTAAGGACAAAAATGTCCACTTCCAAAAATCTGCTATAAAAATAGAACAGATTATAACAAATATTTCGTGGCTGGGGGATTGTTTTTTAAATCAGTCTTGGATATGTCAAAGATTATACAAAATATTTACTTTGATGCATTATTAGTTTTTGTGTAGCATCAGATTTAAAATGTACTACCCTCTTGAGTCATTAAGGACAAAAATGTTCACTTCCAAAAACTGTTATAAAAATAGTACAGATTAATTTTTTTAGGTGAAATCTTTTGATCAACTTCAGTCCTGATCAAAACGATCAAATATTACTTTATTGGTATCATTCAAAAGTCTCGGAAGCCAAATTGCTGATACTGCTTGATTTATTTCTATTTTTGGTACTTTCTCTCTGGATGTATATTGTTTTATTACGGCTCCCTTGAGTAGCCACAAAAAATAAAAACAAGTCCACAGAGGCTAGCTTATGTAGATATAAGGTTTAAACTGTAATCTAAGAAATCAGAAGAATGTTGTACGCTGTATATGTACTTATGTCTTGATTATTTGTAATTGTAATGACAATGTACTATGGCACATCAACAAGAAAATTAAAAAATATATGTATATATATAAATAAAATAAGACATACTGCAAGAAGCTTATTGGATGTGATTCTCAAGCCATTTGAAAAACGGTCCAAGAAACTCACAAAATGAAGAGAGCTAAATCAGTCAGACAGTTTCTCCTCAGGGATGATGTCAGCAGAACGACTACAGGCAAGAGGGACACAATAACTAAAGAGACAGAGGAGGCTACTGTCTGATACTTTACTTACTCTCCACAAGTAATATGTGTCAGAGCACCAACACATTTCCTATGCCTTCCTCTGTGGTCAGAGACCATTTTGGGTTGTTCCACCAAAAGAGAGAGACGTGCCAATGTAAGACACGTGAAATTTGTAGTACATGGCAAATATAATCTACAAGCTGGGTATTGTAAACTGAAGAAGCAGAGAAGAAATGTCTGACAGCACTGTCTGCAGCAGCCCAAAGGCATGTGTCTGTATATCCCTTGAACAGGTCTTCATGTAAGGTGGTGACCCTGCCCCAGGGATGTCAGGAGAAGGTGGAAATCTCAAAGTGGAGAGACTAAAGTGAGTACAATCATCGTTAAAAAAGATGTTCCAATGCCAGAGGATGAGCATGTGGTACAATTCCAAAACAGGCTTTTTAACTTCAAGAGGCACCTTTTGAATATTCCTGAACCTCACTGCTAAAGATGCCCTGATCCACACAGATTTCAGTGAAAGTTGTTCTTGTAAATACTACAATGAAATCCAGTCAGTCCACTTTTGGAGGGTCACATCAGCAGGTGACCCTCCACACAGGTGTGCTTTATCTGGCCCTTCTGCACCATAGACTGTAAAAATAATCGACGGGACAAGGTCCCCGGTCTAGTGAAGCATTTATTTTTAGAGCTCCCCCTACTGACTGGCTGCAGTATAGGTCATAAGCCCCGCCTCCTCAGTGATAACAGATGGGATGTGGGTCAAACTGTAAAGTTAAAATACTCGTCACATAATTTATTTCCAAACCTAAACTCTGCTGTGATCATTAGTTATTATCACCCTACATTGTGTTCAAGTGCTCATTTTTCTGTGAACTTTGTTTTAAATAAGTTATTTGAGATTGAAAAGCAGGATTTTACGTCATATTTGACGATGATTGACAGCCGCCGATCTTGCGTAGCTCTCTTTGTGAATAACAAAAGTTACGTAGTGAAGGAAAGCCGAGACGCCGTTGAATTTTTCCGTTCAGTGTTTTCGTCTTTTTTGAGCTGGTAAAATGAGTTGTTCTGCAGTAAACTGTTCTAACCGACCTGTGGGAGATAAGGGATCTTTGCAGATTTTTCGGTAAGTAAAAAAGTGATTTATGTGTCATTGGTTAAAGTCGTTATCTAGCTAGCTAACACATAAGCAGTCTAAGGTTAGCTGAAATGTTGTAAAGCTAGGTTACTTATCCGGCAAGATTTATCTTTTGATTTTATTTTATTAAATGAGCAAACCTAATAACTGACATGCTATGTTTCTTGATATTGTTATATCGTTATTGTGATTTAAATTGTATTTAACACCAAGAATCGTAATATAAAATCCGCTCATAGATGCGGTTCATTGACTGTACAGTTATTTTACAGCAAAAATAAAAAAGTCTGGTAAAGTCTCAAAAAAGTATGTAGGGCAAAAACAAAGTCACATAATTGTAATCTGGCCTGCATCATTACTAATGTGTACATGTTTACAGTCTGAGTGATAAGTGGACTATACCGAGAGGAACAGGTTTTACTTTCACCGTGCAGGCTGAAATTCATAGGACTATATACGAGGGGAGAATATTTCTCTATGTATCCAGATAAAACTAAAGGTAAGATGTGATTTAATATAACTGTTACTGATTTAAGATCCAGATAAAACTAAAGGTAAGATGTGATTTAATATAACTGTTACTGATTTAAGATCCAGATAAAACTAAAGGTAAGATCTGATTTAATATAACTGTTACTGATTTAAGATCCAGATAAAACTAAAGGTAAGATCTGATTTAATATAACTGTTACTGATTTAAGATCCAGATAAAACTAAAGGTAAGATGTGATTTAATATAACTGTTACTGATTTAAGATCCAGATAAAACTAAAGGTAAGATGTGATTTAATATAACTGTTACTGATTTAAGAGACTAACCGAAACGTGAACACAAACATCAACAACCTGCGATGGTGTAATGTAGTATTAACTGAGCATCATGCTGCTTAAACTGATAAATGTTCTGCATTGTCTTCCACACACGACCAATTCAACAGTCACAAGTTGATCATATTGTAAATTTAATGACGCTCATTGAGAAATTGTTCTAAAAATTGACAAAACCTGACAAACATTGCGGTGATTGTGACTGTGTCTGTATTTAACACCTTTGAAAGGAAGGTGTTAATGCAGGAGACCAGTGTTACACACAACATGCTGCTGTTATGTGAGTTAGGAGGAGACAATAAAAGAAGACATAAAGATCGTGTTTTCCCCCACACATGTTAATATGTTTTAAATGTCATGCATTTATTTTTGATTTCGCTTCAATAATCGTTAACAAAGAGAAACACCAGGATTAAACTACAGGCTGTTGTTGCCTTTTTATAGCCAAAGAAAACTGAATATTCACAGCCTCTGCATTCAAAAGAATTTCAACATGGACATTTATGTCGTCCTATTTCCCTCTTCTCACCAACATTATATTTTAAACTGGGATTTCCTTTTTCTCAGGTTGTGCGTCTCTCCCCCAGCTCGCCCCCTCCGGTGAGCTCCTCTCCATAATGCGCTCGTCTCCTCCCTCTAAAGCTGCTGATACTCTGTAGGACGCTTTGATTGGGGCACCTCACCAATAAAATACTATTTTATATTTTATAAGCAGTTTGCCACCACACTGTACTTTTACTCTCCAAAGACATATGAGTATGTGCGTGACAACTTTAACAAAGCTTTAACACACAGTCACACCATCCACACAGCTGATCCAGGATTTACTGTAGCATCTTCTACAGCACTGAAAGGTCATGTACAGGCAAACAGAGAGAAGGGAAAAGAAACAATCTGTGCTCTCAAATAACAAAGCAGTCTCAAATCTTTTTAAGGAATTACAGCTAAAAAGATTCTACTTTGCATACAGTACATCCTCTGATAAATAAAGTGAAGTACTTTGATTGTATTTCTGTGGTGTTCCTGTAGGTGACCATGATGCAGCCAGACTGAAGCAGCAGCTTGTGAAGGTGGACGCCATCATCTTGTCTTTGCAGTGCTGATTCTGAAGAGAACACCTTCACAGAGGACTCAAAGGTAAAATGATCTCTCATATGATTGGACCGTGTTATTGTAACCGCTATCGGCATCAAAGTAATTTTAGTAACAATTTATAATCCTTCTTAAGATGTGAGGAAGACTAGCAGAAGATTTTAACAGCCTCTATGGTTCTGCAAGAAGTTCATGTTTAAATTGTTCTTCTTTCTGTCTTCAAGGAAATCAATGCCCAAAGGAAACAGCAGTCCAGACTCTGATTCCAGCTCCGGTGAGGTTCTGCACACAAATTGGCTTTCTGATTATATGAGAATATTTAACATTAGTTTAATTTATCAGGCTGGCCCATGTGATGACAGTTTACAATAATCTTCAATAGAAAGTGGCAGGAACACTTTTGTCTTCAAACATAAATTCATAAAGCTGATCATATTATTGAATTCATCATGTCTTATTATATATTTTGTTTTTCCTCATAAATAGTTCTCCTGTCTTAAAAACAAACTTTAGAACCTGAAGTTTAGCAGAACCTGAGGACAGATCTGATTTCAGGTCTGAAGCAGAAACATCACAGTAAAATTCATTATACTTTACATTTAACTCTGTGATTGTTTTTCTTTATTACAGAAGATGCTCTCAGATTCAGATCCATCAGCAACCCCTGACAACATGGAGGACTCGTCCCCTGACAACGTGGAGGACTCGTCCCCTGACAACATGGAGGACTCGTCCCCTGACAACGTGGAGGACTCGTCCCCTGACAACGTGGAGGACTCGTCCCCTGACAACGTGGAGGACTCGTCCCCTGACAACGTGGAGGACTCGTCCCCTGACAACATGGAGGACTCGTCCCCTGACAACATGGAGGACTCGTCCCCTGAGTGTTTCCTGTCCTCTCTCGATGGTCTTCTTCTCTTCAGTTATTAACTCTTGAAAACAGCAGCACAACATGCCAGACTGTTTGACAAGTCTGTGATTGAATAAATGGAAATGGAATCTCATATGTATCTTGCTATGCTTATTGGCTTTAAATGTTTAATATTAAATAAGTTTGAAGGCCATTTATCTCAGACGAGACCAGCTGAGCTCGTCTGTTGTCTTAGCTGTTGTTGGTCAAGAAGAAATTAATGTCAGTTCAAGGCCTTTTCAAATGTGAACTATAAACTTAACTGCTAAATGATTTTACTGTGACCAACACGTTGTTGTACTCCAGTTAATCAGAAACAGTCATATCAGATTTAAAAAAGTTTATTTAAACATTTTATGAAAAGAAATCTTCAATAAACAACCCCTGGCTTCATTAACCATGTGGAGGTAAGGGAGACCATCAGGTCAAACTGCTGGGACATAGGAGAAAGTATAAAACATAATTTGACAAAGAAATCCAAACAAAAATCAAATAAAGTAAAGAGATCCTGGATGATTGTTTGACTGTTAAAATATGATGGAAAAGCAAATCCAACACAACCCTCCAGCATCTGGCCTTTCAAACACAGGGCAACATCATGTAAAGAAAAATAAATTAAATATTGACCTGGATCTCTGTGTTTTATCTGAGGATGACTATGGTAGCCTTCTCACTGTTCACTGTCACAAAGCACCAGACTCTGTCCACCTTCTTCAGACGTCGATCAGCTCCTCTGGGTGATGGCAGAGAGGACTCTTCATCTGGGAGAGCTGCTGGTGTAAGGTCATTTCTACCACAGTGGATGAGCAGGGCATCTGGCACAGGTGATAAAAGGAGGAGGTTCCTTCAAACTAAGAGACCCCAGCCTGACCTCTGTAACAGGTGTGCAGATGAAGGTTGAAATGAGTCATTTTTAGGTTCTGTTGATTGTAAAATGTAAAAGAAAACATCACCTTTCTATTTAATATTTAGCTGGTGTATGACTCTGTGATTTTTATTTTTAGAAGACTGTATTGTTAACAAAATCTTGTTTTGACAATCCTCTTATGAAACTTAAATAAAAATCACAGGATATAAACTTTTAACAGATGATTTTAACTTAAACTTCACTTCTGTGGAAGATGTCAGACCAGCTTTTATCTCTTCTTTCCCTAAATGAAGACACAAAAAACAATTGATTTACTGTTCATTTAAATATATTAGAAAAGCAGACATGACTCACATTGCAGACTATCAGTTTCTAACAGAATACAACATATCTTACCACCTGTAGTCTACGGTCTGTGGTGCTAACCTAGCTTAAATATAGCTTAAATATAGAATGATTTCGTTAAAACCAGAGGACCCAGCAGCCCACGTATTTTCAATAATGATCAAAATAACTGGATTTTTTAAAACACTGTGTTTAAATATTAGACTCTGAATACGGCGGTTTGTTGTACTTACACATTTCTTCATCGTAGACCGGCAGAGCGCTTTCAGCGTAGCTGGGCTGCGTAAGTCATCAGGGCAGTACGCTAAGTGGGCGGGGCGTGTTACCAGGGCTCCTCCCCCCGGACCCTACTGCGCAGACTCTGGCTCCAAATGACGTCAAAATCGCAAGATGGAAGCGCCCCTAAGCGGCGTATTTTGGCTTCAAGAACGTTGAGTGGGAACAGCTACAGTGCGCGCTCACTGCTCTCACCTCGTACTCTCTCTCCTCACTCGCTCCCCCCACACACACACACACACATGCACACTGAGCCCTGAGCCTGAGCCACTGTGTGTGTGTGTGTGTGTGTGTGTGTGTGTGTGTGTGTGTGTGTGTGTGTGTGTGTGTGTGTGTGTGTGTGTGTGTGTGTGTGTGTGTGTGTGTGGGGCAAACATTGTATCATGTTGTGGCTGATAACAGCGTGAAGCAGTGAGTGGGCGTGTCTTGCCCCCCCCCCCCTCCTTCTCTAAGTTGATACATTGACATTCTAAATGCATTTTTTTAAATTCCAGGGTAGAGCAGTACAACTGAAAATATGAGGTTTAGTTACCCTGTTTCATGACATCTGTTTAAACACAGACAGAACCTCAGTCTAAGTTCTTCTTGGGTAACACTTTATATGAAGGTCCTTGAAATAAGCTGTTATTACCCTCAAATCTGCTGTATAAGACACACTTTAAACCCTCAGGCATCAGTTTAATTTACTACCCTCTTCAGTCATTAAGGACAAAAATGTCCACTTCCAAAAATCTGCGATAAAAATAGAACAGATTACTTTTTTTTTTGCTTCTTTCTGCATAAATCTCTTAAACAACTTCAGCCCTGCTCAAAACTACCAAACATTCAATCATTTTGAGGATTTTAAGCCTTTAGATGCCAATTTCATTACTTGATCACTGTTGTTATTTATAAAAAAAGAGTTATTTTCCATATAACAAATATTTGGTGGCTGGGGATTTTTTTTAAATCAGTCTTGGATATGTCAAAGATTATACAAAATATTGACTTTGATGCATTATTAGTTTTTGTGTAGCATCAGATTTAAAATGTACTACCCTCTTGAGTCATTAAGGACAAAAATGTTCACTTCCAAAAACTGCTATAAAAATAGTACAGATTAATTTTTTTTCTGCTTTTTTGGGTTAAATCTTTTGATCAACTTCAAAACGATCAAATATTGAATAATTATCAGGATTTTTGACTCTTTAGATGCCAGTTTGATTACATGATGATAATATTTTTAATGAAAAAACACACAAAAAAAAAGTTATTTTCCATATAACAAATGTTTGGTGTCTGGGGGATTTTTTTTAATCAGTCTTTGTTTTGTTAAAATCTAAGGACAAACAGAAAATTTAAATATTAATATGCTTTTATTTACTTTGTGTTTAAAGGTTAATCAGCTTTATTATTACTTATCAGGTTATCTCTGTTGTCAGCCTTTATTTAAAGTTTGTATTGAACACTGGAGAGCAGCACTGAGCAGGTCAGGAAATCAGGTAACCTTTGTGAGCCAGGTGTGTAAACCTGCTGAGTGGCTCTAACTGACAGACAGGAGTGTCAGCGGTGTGTGTGAGAGCAGGAGTGAGGTGAGAGGCTGAGACACTTTCAGGATGAATTCAATGAAAGGAAGACAGCAGAGATACCTTTGGTAAGTGTGCTGTGTTCTTTGGTAATTATCTGTTCAGAATGTTTGAATGGTGACATGTATTTAATGTAGGCTGTTTATTTCATAGTGATGCACTCTGCATTCTGGTTTTATAGTGTAGTGTTCACAGGTAACAATTAAATTAGAAGGGTAAATAATAATTAATATTGAACACATTTAACTGGTTTGTTTAAATTGTAAACAAAAGATAAAGAACTGAATAGATACTAAAATTCAGATTCATTTAATGGTGATATTAACTTAAATTCTGATTTGTGTTGTTTGGTGTTAAAATGAGAAAAAGGAAGGTAAGGATGCTAAAAGATGCATGGTTAACATTGTATAAGTGGAAAACTGCTTCCCCAGATTACTTTACAATTATAATAGGAATGTATATGTGAAGAATTTTGTTCATCGATATTTTCCTTGCTTTTCAGAACCACACACAATAAACAGTTGTAACCTCGCTGCATTAAAGTCTCCTCTTTGAACTCTTTTACTATCGTGGCCTAACCCAAACCATGTGTTCAGTCTTTTAGAATAAGGGTCTGCTTGGAGGTGAAATATTGATAAATGAAAGCAGTTACTTTTATTGAAATAAGAAAAGTTTTAAGATTGATGACGAGTCAGGTTACCGTGGGAATTGGATAGCGCCAAGACCAATCGAAGAATCATTTTCCTCTTAGCTGAAAATGTATAAAAAGCAGTGAAGCAGCAAAAAGGAAGCCAGAGAGAGAAATGATAACAGAACAAATAAACACACCATTGAAGTGTTTTTTACCATATACCATTTAGTTACACACACTGAAGGCTATAATGCATCTCTATCGTTTCTTCTAACAATATGTTGAGTAAATCCAGAATGCCAGATGACATCTACAGGTGTTATCATTCAGTTTGTGATTTTCTTTATTTTGTATTCTGACTGCAGGATTCTTATTAAGGGTTACAGGTTTTCAGTGAAATCGACATCGACCTGACCTGACTGTGGTCGCTCTGCATCAGGATCTGCTGAGCTCCTTTTCTTTACCAAAGACACTTTAGACACTCGACACAAAATAACACAAGTAGATGAAAGTCTTTCTCACTCTACATCAGTTTATTTATTACAAGGTTACACATGAGCTGTCTGAAGAACTTGTGCTACCCAACACAGAGACCTCCAAGGAAACAGAGTGACAGAAAGAAGAGAAGATATCAGGAGAGAAGAAGGATCCTTACACTGTAACTGTTTCATATAAACCCTTTCAATTCAAACGTCATAGCTGCTCCCAACTTACTGGTTCATATGTCAGTCTGACGTTTAGCATTTCTCTCCAGTGTGAACTAACATGTGTCTGGCCAGACTGTCTCTTTGGGTAAAACTTTTACTGCAAAAAGAGCAGCTGAAGGGTTTCTCTCCTGTGTGGACTAACAAGTGTGGTTGTGATAGGTGTAATTTATTTGAGTTATAAGTTATAAATAAATTCATAGAGAAATAAATATGATTTTAGTGACATAAAACAGCCAATTCTTGTAAGAAATGTCATAAAACAATTGTAGAAGTTCATTTAAGTTTAATAATTTGTAAAAGATATCAGTGTTAAAACAGATTCAGTCTGAAGGATTTAAAAAACTTTAAAGATTATTTTTTTGTTAAAAACCTTTGAAATAGACAGATATGTCTGCCAAGATTTATGAATCTGTCATCTACCTGAAATGTCTATCAAGAGATAATGCATGTGATTGATTAGTTATGCCTGCCGAGGCCGGAAGGGGGAGCTCTCAGCCGCGATGCCTCATTCTGCATGACGCTGACAGAGGAAGCATCGTGTCTTGAGTCCATTTATTCATTTTACCCTTTTTCAGGTAAAAAGATAATATATATCTGTGTTTATCTACAAAGGATGTTTCTACGGATGTTTTCGTGTTTATTGTTAGGAACTTACAGAAAGGTTGATGTTTAAAACGTTGTATTTACATTTGATGGAAGTTCAGTGAGACACTAAGCTAGGTTAGCTCCGTGTTGTATGTCGTGCACACGTCACCACACGAGGTCAGTGTTGGCATGAGCGTGTGTGTAGGTCTGGATGTGTGTGCATATTAAGATTATTAAGAATCTGAAAGTGTTTATAAGAATAGTCATGGTTGAGAATATTCATGTTTAATCGTGTCAGTGAGCATATATTTTTTTTTTTGTTAGGAAGAAATTGTTCAACAGAAGAATGAGAAATTAAAGAAAGAAATATGAAGCAAAGTGATAAACAGGATATTTTTGTTTGTATTTTCAACACAGTTGATAATTTTATTTCATTGTACTTACCTGTTATGTTTCATATTTGCCTGTGAAAAGAAATGTTAAAAGAAAGCACCATTGTGACTATGTGGATCATTTTGAAAAAGATAAATTAAATCATTCTGCATGACGCTGACAGAGGAAGCATCGTGTCTTGAGTCCATTTATTCATTTTATCCTTTTTCAGGGCACAGCATGGTCAGATTTCCTCTTTGGGTAAAACTTTTACTGCAAACAGAGCAGCTGAAGGCTTTCTCTCCTGTGTGAACTAACATGTGTAACTTCAGACCCCCCTTTTGTCTAAATTGTTTTCCACACTGAGAGCAGCTGAAGGGTTTTTCTCCAGTATGAATCATCATGTGTCTGGTCAAATTTCCTTTTGCGTTAAATCTTTTACCGCACTCCGAGCACCTATGTGGTCTCTTACCAGTCTGTAGTTTCTTATTTTTGAAGTTTAATTCTGAAAGATCTTCTCTTGTCTCTTGCCAATCATGACTGTCATCAGTCTTGACCTCAGTCACTGGTTGTAAACGTCTCTCTGGTTCTGCTCCTCCACAGTCCTCTCCATCATCTCCTGTTTCCATCTGTTCAGTTTGTCTCTGATGAAGCTGTGAGGACTGAGGTTTCTCTTCACCATCTTCACTTTTCACAGAGACAGGAGTGAAGGGGAACTTGGTGGTATCAGCCTCCTCCAGTTCTTGAAGCTGTTCTTCCTCCTGACTGCTCCACAGTTCCTCATGTTCTTCTTTAATGTGTTGGGGCTTAGTCCTGGAGAGCGGGCAGCCCGGGTTCAAATCCGACCTGTGGCTCCTTTCCCACAAGTCATTCCCCACTCTCTCTCTTTGGTTTCTGATTCTGTCCTACCTACCAAAAAATCTTGTTTAAAATTATTTTTATTTTTTAAACTTTGTGGTAAGTTATAATGTTTTTCTAAAAACCCATACGCAAAAAGTTCTTATCAGAAGAATGTTCATCTATAAATCATGTCTCAGGGCCCCTCCCCCCTCCAGCTGCATTACATGGACTATTCCATCATGACCTTCAGGTCTTATGATGCATTCAGGTGCTGCTCAGGTGCTCCAAGTTTCCGAGTTAGGAAGTCGTTCTTTCGACATGATTTCAGTTCAGTTGCGTTGATGCTCCAAAGAAGATCAGTGAAATGTTACTGTTACAGTTATATTTGAGCAAAAAGTTGATGGTCAATATGTGAATTGATAAAAAGTATGTTAACATTAACTAAACATATTTTCCCCCTATGTGATGACGTCAAGTCAGGAAGTCGAGCAATTCTTCTTTCTCAGTCAAGAAGGCACCGACTTCAAAATGTATTTCACATTTCTACATATATGACCCAATGTCAATACAGATTCATGTTTCAACAGGTGAAGTATCCCTTTAAAGAAATGATTGACACGGCATCACAGAGAGAGAAAAAAGAGACTAGAGCGAAAGAGATAGAAGATAGAAACTAATGAACAAGCCATATGAAGTGAAGCTTATCTAGCAGAGCAGAAAAAAGGATGTAGAGGGAGGAAAAAGAGAGCTTGATGTCCAAGCTGCCAAAAGTTAGAACTTTTTTTTACAACAGTAGGCAACCAGGCCCCGAAGTCCTGTGACGTCATGAACACAAGATTACAGATTCCTACAAGTGGAGACGATGAAATAAAGAAACACACACAGGAGACAAAGGAGATGAAGAGAAATATAGACAGAGAGGAAGAAGAGAAATACAGACAGAGAGGATGAAGAGAAATACAGACAGAGAGGAAGAAGAGAAATACAGACAGAGAGGATGAAGAGAAATACAGACAGAGAGGATGAAGAGAAATACAGAGACAGAGAGGAAGAAGAGAAATACAGACAGAGAGGAAGAAGAGAAATACAGACAGAGAGGATGAAGAGAAATACAGAGACAGAGAGGATGAAGAGAAATACAGACAGAGAGGATGAAGAGAAATACAGACAGAGAGGATGAAGAGAAATACAGACAGAGAGGATGAAGAGAAATACAGACAGAGAGGAAGAAGAGAAATACAGACAGAGAGGATGAAGAGAAATACAGACAGAGAGGAAGAAGAGAAATACAGACAGAGAGGATGAAGAGAAATACAGACAGAGAGGATGAAGAGAAATAGAAACAGAGAGGATGATGAATATCAGAGTATCAGCTGTTGCAGTGAGTCGCTGTACTTCTTTCTGTAAATGTGAAACGTCATCAGTGCATGCAGACAGGCTTTCCTTCATACCTTTTACCGTGACACTCAACGTAGACAGAGAGGATGTAATGGACTCTCTGTATTCCTTTAGCTCGGACCTGGCTGCAGTAATGTCGGCTCTAATGACTGCCATTTCACTCTCCAACACAGCCCGGACCTCAATCTTCAGAGTCTCTATCAAATCTTTGAGCAGGGAGGACAGAAGCTCACTTTGAAAAGTCTCCGTGTCCGTCGTAGATGCGGCTGCAGCTGAGGCTGCTTCTCCCCGGGGAGGTTTTTCAGTGGAGGCCGCGGTCGGAGTACGAGTTGAAGGCCTCGTGGTTAAAAGACATGTTTTTCTTCCTTTGGATGATTTAGCAGACATTTTGTTCAGTTTGTCTCAGTACAATGCAACAGGAGACTGAGTTACCTCCAAGTTTTCTTCTCAAAGTGTGTCATTAATTATACTTTAAAAAAGGTTGCTCTGCAGTGCTCTGAAATAAATCTACTCACTCCATTTCTTCTCCTTCTTGGTTTTATGGTGGTTGGCAAACAACAAACTGGTGCTTTTCTGCCACCTACTGGTCAGGAGTGTGGATCAAAATATCTATTATGTACTATTTTCTGTAAATAATAATAACCAGATAAAAATCTATTATATCTTGTCAACCAACTGAGTTTGTCCTACAGCTTCATTTTCTAAGTTATTTTGTAAGATATCTATTAAATCCAAATATACTTTAAAGGCATTATATGCAAATTTTTCACACTTAAATATAATAGAAATCAAGTATATCCTCTGAAAATAAGTGTGTGAGTCATGCCTGTCTACAATGGGTGTAACACCCGAGTCCCACTGTCTGTGATGTTTTCAGAGTCCTATCTTCAGTTTGTTTACATCGCCCGGACGGCCGGCTGACTCCTCCCCTCGTGTATAAAAGTTGTTTAATTGAGGGACTAGAGAAAAGAAGAATAACATACTGTACTCACTGCTTAACTGTGTTTCTAGATCACACTCATTTCAGGTAAATTTACATGCAGTGTGAAGATACCAGCATAATAAAGATCGCTAGCATTAGCATGCTAACACAACAATGCAGCGCGAGTTGTTTTGGTTTCATGCTGGTGCTCAAGGGCGACATCTGCTGGATCAAAAAATCACATAAAGCCTTTGATTTCTTTCAGGTTCTCCATCATCTGTCTTCTTTTTAAACTTTATTTCTGACAGTGTCTAACAACATGTTCCACTGTCTCCTCTTGTCCACAGTAGTCATATTTGTGTTTTCCTGTTTTGAACAATGTGTTATTGAATCCAGTGTGTCCAAATCTGAGTCTTGCCACCTTTTCCTTCAGTCTCTGTTTAATAATGCTCTTCACTTCTGTTCCATTAATGCTAACTATCAAATCCATTTGAGTATTTTTTTGTTGCCTCCTTCGCCACCTTGTCTGCTAATTCATTTCCTTTGAAGCTTTGTGTGCAGGTACCAATAAAAACATCATTTGACTTCTGTATAGTGTTTGTTGTCTAAATGTCTGCTGTCTGAATGACTGTAAACTGATGAGTGATGAACTTGAATCTGAACAAATGACTGATCTCAGTGTTGGTGTTGTTTTAAAAGCACCTGTACACAGTCTTAATTCCTGATATTGGATAGTATCTAGTTTTTTAAGAGTTGTGCTTGCTGCTGATCCATATACAATACAACCATAATCTAATACTGATCTTATTCATCCTGTATGCTTTCACAGCAGTCTGCCCCCCACTTACTTCCAACTAAACCCCTCACAACATTTCAAACTGTCTGAACATGCAGCCCATGTAACCCTCTCATCAAACCAGAACCCTAAAAACTTACCGTGTCTTACTCTCTCCACTTCTTGATTATACAGTTTTAGTTTGACATCGCTCCCAATTCTTTTCTTTGTGAAAAACATCGTTTTGAATGTTTTTGGGGATTGTTAGGGCCTAAAACGGCTGATTTCACCACAGCTTTTCGAAGACACACACACACACACACACACACACACACACACACACACACACACACACACACACACACACACACACACACACACACACACACACACACACACACACACACACACACACACACACACACACACACACACACACACACACACACACACACACACACACACACACACACACACACACACACACACACACACACACACACACACACACACACACACACACACACACACACACACACACACACACACACACACACACACACACACACACACACACACACACACACACACACACACACACACACACACACACACACACACACACACACACACACACACACACACACACGTCTTTGTCACATGGTAGGGCGACCAGGCCATCCACTCCAGGTACCACCCTTTCTGAAGGATGTACAGCTCTGTAAAAAAAAAAAACAGGCATCATCTTGTACTATACCTAAACAAAGGAATCACTTCAGATTAACAATCAGACAAAGTAAAGTTCCTCGAACAGACTAGACACCTCCTCCTGGGGACATGTCAGGTTTGAAGGTACTTGTGGGCAAATATCTAACACACTGTCAGGTTTTTCTATTTTCATGGGTACCACTTAACACAAAATCAGGTCCATCTTACCTTGGGGAACCACTTCATCCTTTATGGTGAACTTAAGTACTGTGGAGCTATGATACAGCATGTTATTGACTATGTGGAGCTAGCTGAAGCTTGAATAATTATACAATACATTTATTTTTAATCCTAGATAACTAAATAATGTTTAATATGGAGTTTTATTCGTCTCTTAGCCTGCTGTGACACCTGAACTGATGTAGTTCCATTATTGACGTGTCAATGTTCTGTCATTAGTTCACCATTTCTTTGGTTTGGTCAGAAAACAGTTCCCTTTTCTTTCATGTCTAAGCTTGTTTGTGGTTATTACAGAACAAATTTCCTGCATTTGTAGCAGTTAATAATTACTTTATTATGTTGTCAAATGGTGTAAATAACCTGAGAAGTTACTTTTATACAATAACCATGGATTACGTCAGACCACGATGCCTCAGATTTTAAACATCTACTGTAAAGGCAGTGCTATCCAGTACTTTTTTATTTCCTTATTTAAACAGAAGCTAAACCAAAAGAGAGACTTTGGTCATATGATGAATTATAAAGTCCAAAGCTTTATTTGTTTCTTTTTTGTGTCAAATGAACACAACTATAAATGTACAACACTAGGTTGGACAAAAATGCCAATAAAGATGCAGAGTTTAGGAACATTACTCAACAGTCACTTTTTCCTTGCACTTTGTAAACTGAAAGATTAAACCAGTATTATAAACAAATACTAAACTAAAAAAAAGTGTTTTTTACATACAGTGCTTTTGGTTGCTAAATAAAAACTGCTCTAAAAGAGTTTATAACTTCCTTCACAGCTTAAAGGAACAGCGACAATGTCACGAAGTTCGACAGTAATAAAATAAGCATAAATAAGCTCAGATGAGTTAAGATTATAGCAATTTAAATAACGGAAGAAGAGCAAGAATTTTGGAAATATCACAGGCAGGAAACAAAGTGATAAGACAGAATAAAATGGGATAAACTACAATAATAAAGGATACGGTTGAGATGAGTGGAAATAATAAATATAGGAAAAGATGAGAGGAAAGATCAGGTGAGATAAAATAAATTACAGTGAGATAATCGAGCAGAGGGGTAAGATGAGGAGATAGGACGAAACAAATTGAGGTGAGATAAGATAAACTGTAAGAAGAATGGGGATTAGAATATTTAACATCAAGATTGATTGGAAATAAGAAAGGGAAATGAGCTGAGAGAATTAGAAATAACATACAGAGAAGACATTAGAGGTGATAAAGTAGAAGATAAGATAAAATAAATTTACAGATGAGTGGAGAGGTTACATTAGATACAATTAGGAAATATTACTAAAAAGGAGATAAAAACGAATAAGAATAAAAGACAAAAGAGAAGATGAGACATGGTATCGGTACAGGAGATAAGGTATGACAGGAGGATGTAAAAGAAAAGGTGAAATTATATAAAATATTGAGTTAAAAAGGAAGGAGGTGAGCTGAGATCATATGGGAGAAAATAAGAGTATAGGAGATAAACTATCAAGAGACACTGTGTCAAACCTGCATCTTAAAGAACGCTAAGTCCAACATTTAAAAATGGACGTGCTATTGTTGCACCACATTATCAAACATGAAAGTGATCCAAATGATCCAACATGATGTGTCAACAGACAATATAGATTAAACTTTCCTCTTAAGAGCTGTGATTCTATTCTTAATGTAGAATTTAATAGATAACCAATTTCTGTTGCTACTTTTTCCTGTTCAAGGCACTTATCGCAGTCGCTTTTCCCAGGAACACGACATTTGATGATGAAGGACATCATGTGCTTCTCAATGGCAAGGATCTCCTCGTTCTCCCACATCCTTTTCTTGGCAGGCTGACGAGCTGTAAAATAGTTAAGACACATTACATTTCTGTGTTTCTATATGGACAAGCTATTGAAATCAATAAACAGTTAAAGTCAACCATCATGAGCAGACCAAGCTTAAGTGGACAGTGGACTTAAGGAGAAGCCACACTCCATCCCCTCACCATACACAACAGCACTATGTCCACAATGGACACTTTCAAGTTCCTAGGACCACAATCTCCCGGGACCTGAAGTGGACCGCTCACATAGACACTATCCAGAAAAAGGCCCAGCAGAGGATGTATTTCCTGTGTCAGCTCAGGAAGTTCAACCTGCCTTGGGAGCTGCTCATCATATTCTACACTGCAATCTTCCAGTCACTTCTCTGCACATCAATAACTATTTTGATCTGTAATCGAACAGGACAGACAGACTGCAGCAGACAGTCAGGACTGCAGAGAAACTCATCAGGCCCTCCACCCAGAACTTATACTGGTCCAGGGTCAGGGAATGGGCAGGTAACATTCCTGCAGATCCCTTACAGCCCAGACACAAACTGTTGAAACTCATCATGCTCCATTAGATCACTGTACACCAAAACAACCAGACACAGGAATAGTTTCTTCCCCCAGGCCGTCACACCGATGAATACATAATAGTCACAGCATCAGAACTGTCACTGTGAAAAAGTCATGTGACAGCCAATGTGAATGTAAATAACATTATTTACCTATCAATTAATATATTACTTAACTATTATGTATATTCATTCACAGTTAATCATGCTAATATAATTTCTTTATTTGATGCACAAATGTATGTAACTGAAAATACTGTAAAATTGATCTATCTCATGTAAATTAAACAATTTGCTCTGTTATTACATTATGTTTATTCCAACATCTTATTGTGTAATGTTGGCTTTACATCTTAGTTTAATGTTTAATGCTTGTAGATAGAGAGTAAAGTTAACCAGAGCCAAACTCATATGCTTGTATGTTTACACACACGTGGACAATAAAGCTGACTCTTTCTGAAGACCCTGATCATCATTCCCTGTTTTAAAACAAGAATTGTCTTTGTTCCCACAATGTCTATTACAGTACAGCATCATAAAACACACTGACAATCAAACAAATCAACCTTGGACAATAATATACATTTTTTTTTAGATTGATCTTTTAGCACTTGCCTCTTTCTCTTTTTGATGACTGAGGGTGCTGTGGTGAGGCATCGCTACGGTTCTGCTGTGGTGAGGCATCGCTACGGTTCTGCTGTGGTGAGGCATCGCTACGGTTCTGCTGTGGTGAGGCATTGCTATGGCCCACATCTGATGCCTCGTTCTCCTCCCTCTGACTAGATGTGACCCGACTTTCTAAAAACCACAACAACAAAAAAACAACAACAGAAAATATGAAATTCTAGTGTATTTATCCTACCCCAGTAAATGACTATGTCCCAGGCTCAACCTAATAATCAGTATCAGCATTCTAATGGACTGGTATTGTCAAAATTAGTCTTATCCCTCCGTGTGGCTGTTACTATGCTACTCCTTTCAACAAACTGAGTCCACAGTGGGAGCATTCCCCTCACCAAATGCTAGTACAAATTAGAGGACTGCAAGCTCTGAAGACACAAGTTCCACTAAGGGGAGGATGAGTTGCATTGAACTGTTTATCTTTAACTCATACAATATTAACATTTAGTAAACAAAAGAAACAGACTAAGTGACAGAAGTTATACTACATTAAAGGAGCCAAAAATATAAATGGGATATCCTTACACATAATGGATGTCTTCTAAATACATGAGCATGTTCACAATTCAACTCACATGAAAATACTTACCGTGTTTGTCTGGCTCCACCTCAGCATCGCTGTCAGGATGCACATTCTCTGTTAGGGGGTGGTAGTAAGGAGAATGACTCTGGTTTAAATTCATTTGATTCATGCATAAATAATGCATTTAGGAAAATGTATGAAATAAAAGTATTAATGTACATTTTTTATTTATGTAGAGACATTTGAAAAGAGATTTAAAAACAATAGTACCCTCAGGGTCAATGCTGATTTCATCGAGGGTCTTTCCCTTAAATTCTGCCAGGCGTCCTTTTTCCAGAGCCATGAGAACTTTGCTTATTTTAGCAAGTTGGAGGGTGCCCTCAGGAAGTCTGTAGAACTGCCGATGCACTCTTATATCATGGCCGAGAAAATCTGCTAACTGATCCAGCTCTGTATTACTGAGGTTGAGAACTTGAGATAGTGTTCCTGTTTGTTTGTGCAGTTTTGTCGAGGTTAGACTTTCAGGACTTGTTGCACCACAGACCTTGGCAAAATGTCTAAGGCTATCAGAACCACGGTAGCAGGTAAAAGCAGTTGGTCTTGCAAATAAGTACTTGTTCTCCTGAGGAACCCCACATTCATGCCGTTTGCTCACCAGCAGATCCAATGCTTGCTGCATTGCTGGGGTCAAAAGCACAGGAACTTTTCTTCCCCTTTTTCCTCTTGTCTCAATCCTTCTGAAGTGTTGGCAGAGTTTCTTTTCTAATGCAGACAGAGCTTCACTGACATCTTCCCGAGGGTCTGATACATTGTTAGCCAGATATGCAGACAGGGGAATTTTGGACACCTCCCCTGCTCTTCTTCGGTTGAACAAAATAACTTGTGTCAAAGTGATCTTTGCCAGCTGTGTCCATGTCTGCGAGGATGCCTCTGTCGATAATTTTGCGTGGATGTGCTTTTGTTGAACATCCAAAAAAGAATGCAAGGTCTGGACATCTTTTGTGAATGGAAGCAACAGAGGGGTATTCCACTTGGATTCCTGAAGAGTTCTTAGAGATGCAGCTGATATCATCTCGTTCCATCTGGCCTCATATACTCTGCGGAAGGTACGAGCATCTTTTGCCACACTGTAGTTGTTCTGTACATTGGCACGGCTTTCAACAAGAAGAGAAATCTTAGTCAAGCTATGTCCAATTTTGAGAGCAAGACTTGAGCACTTATAAGCATGTTTTTCACTGTCATAGCCTGCCACACATTTCACAGCTTGCACAACTTGCATAAAGTTCGCAGGTTTGATGTGGTCTTGAATAGTCTTTAAGGAAGTGGTTTTCCTTGAGCAGAGCAGAAGCCTTCCAAGCTCTCTACATTTCTGCCGAATGTACTCATGTTTGCCAGCATCATAACCAAGTCGGTTAAACAGATGCTCACCATACTCCATGATACAGGCATCAGATTTGACTGCAGAAGAAACTTCATCTTGTACCATATTGGTTATCAATCTCCAAAGTTCTTGTTTGACACCAGGTGGTGGTGGTGTAGTAAATGCACAGAGAGCCTGGACACGGGTTTTGCCTGGTTTGCCTGGAACATTAGGCTTGAACTTGCAGATGATCATGTGCCGCCAAAGAAGTTTCCTTGCATAAAACCCTTGACAATATGTACAATGCATAAAATCTTGTGCTTTGGAGTCCTGTCTTGGCTGCCTGCGAGGAACAAGATTTCCAACACCGGAATTTAATACTTCAACATTGTGTGCAAAGTTGCCTCTGTTTCTCAAATGTTCCAGATGCATTTGTCTTTCTTTTGAGCGTTTAGGAAAGGATAAAGCCTCTGCAACCTCTGTCGTATTGGGATGAGCCCGCTCCAAATGTCTTGCAATTTTAACAACTCCCAACTTACAGTAAAGACAAAACTGCTTTTTGTTGTATATTCTTGACCGGTTCTCCTTTTTACAGATGGTAGGTATGACGAGTGAATCATCAGAATCTCTATCTTCTGTAAGGAGTGAAGAGGCACTGTCAGGAAGATTCTGGTCCAGATCTGGAATTGAGTTTTCTAACAGGGAACCAGTGTCTCCTATTTCACTCAGTTTTGATGAGTTACCACTCCTAGTTGGTGTTGTAGCACAGGACACACTAGTTAAACGTTGCCTTTTACGTCTTGTACCACGGCTGCATCTCTTTCTTAAGGGTGAGCGTCCTCTATAAACCAACTGTTTTGAAGAGGCACTTGCTTCTGTTGGGGAAAAAACACTATCTTCAATGTCATCCACATGCCTTTGAAGCAAACTGTCTCTCTGGCTCTCTCTCTGTTTGACGGGCCCAAGAACTTCACTGATGTCTGTACCATCAGAATCTTCACTGGTCTTTGGGATATATTCCTCTCCACTGTCAGCTGAGGTTGAGTCAAAAAGCTCATCCGAATCCAAATCAATCCAGTTTTTCATCTTGGGAAAATAAAATGTAATATAAATTCTTGTTGAAATATTTGCTTAACCTTTTTTTCATCTTGCTCAAAATTATTTGTTTCTTTACCTGTATGCTTTTGGTCCTCCTAAGCCTAGGGATAGGAACTTGGTGGTAACCCTTTTTGGAGAGGCTGAGTTCATAGTCAGAGGCAGAACTTGGACTTGATATCTAGAGTCCAAAAGAAATTTTTTTTTTCACTTCTATTCACAACAAAAAAACACAATTGATGAAAAAGATACACACACAAAATGTACCAACTTCACAATACCTGAAAACATCTGTTAACATGAACAGGATTCCTAGATGGAGTCTGAGATTCATCAGAATCTGTGTAGTCGACAATGGAAATATTTACTCCAACTTTGTTCAGACCGGTTGCATCAGAGCCCTATTGAAATAATAGTGACATGATAAAAAGAAATGTGGAAAATACAAAGCTTTGTAGAGTGGCGGCATTTTACATGATTAGGTGACACATCATGTTGGTTATCAAGTCATTCATCAGTCTCTTACATTTGCACACTGTTTTTGTCTTGCCGGTTTTCTGCTCATATCACTTCTATACTTCATTTTATGCCTGTATGTCCCTCTTCTACTGAACAAGAACAAAAGAAGACAAAAGCACATAGCCCACTATGCTGGACAAAAAGGTCATTATTTCGGTAAAATCTAATTACATTGTGCATATTTTCATACATTTATTTTATAGTGCGAGGCATTGCTAAATCCCTATTCATGACACATTTTTTAATGGTCTGATGAATTTAGATAAACTGTGATTTGGTGTATTAAAAATATATTTCAAAAACATTAGAAATTAAGTGATTTCATGCATTTAATGAATGCAGTAAATTAGAATACACCAAACAGAAAAACCTCCAAATAAACTGGCACTGTATCTCACCCTCTAGAATGAGTGCCTTCTAGCATACCTCTCAAATCAGATGAACATAGATCGTAACCAAACAAATATGTACTTAATAATAATCAATAATGTTGATACTTCAACAATGGATCAATGAGGAGAGGCTTCGAGATCTAAAAGGAAGACCAGTAAACGGTTCAGAAACATAAATGAATACCTCAATCTGGGAAACAGAAGTGCTCTGAGGATCCTGCTCCATGGTTCTAGAGATTGAGAGGTTCATAGGAGATTGGCTTCCATCCTGAAGAACATAATTAACCATCATTACTGATTGTTGATCAGTATTCAACTGATTCAGATTGAACAAACAACATTACAACAAAATCTTTAAAAACATACTTATTGTAGAACACCCTGAAGCCTTTAGTTTACATTTTCCATCTATGACCCAACACTGACACTGATTTTAACCAAATATCAATCTAAAGTGTTAATACTAAAACAATGGATCAATGAGGAGGGGCTTCAAAAACTAAAGGAGGGACACACTGAAGACCAGAAAAAGTTCAGAAACATAAATGAATACCTCAATCTGGGAGACAGAAGTGCTCTGAGGATCCTGCTCCGTGGTTCTGGAGATGTCAACCTCAGCAGAGTCTGTCATAGGAGATTGGCCTCCATCCTGAAGAATATAAGTAGTTTAATTGTTGATGGAAATAATCACTGACATATCTCAGATGTAATACCATTAAGCAAATACAAATGAGAAAAATACTTCTTATATAGTTATTCAGTACATCATGTGTCATTAAGTTTGAATTCCCCTCCACTTTGATCCATTGTTTGGGTGTTAACTCTTAGAAGTACATCTTGGTTTGATTTAGATCAATGTACTCTGGCTGTAGGAACCTCCAGGTGTATATGATGTTGTAGTGTCCTCTCAGAGTGTTTCCTTAACTTAAACACACCTGTCAGGTGTATATGATGTTGTAGGGTCCTCTCAGAGTGTTTCCTTAACTTAAACACACCTGTCAGGTGTATATGATGTTGTAGGGTCCTCTCAGAGTGTTTCCTTCACTTAAACACACCTGTCAGGTGTATATGATGTTGTGGGGTCATCTCAGAGTGTTTCATTGGGTGTTACCCCTCCCCCACTTACACACCTGTCATGTGTCCTGTTTTGTGGGGTCCACGATTAGTGAATTATATTGATATCATTTAATGACACTTTATTTAGTGCAGTGGAAAACAGATGAAGCCAGAGTTCAAGAACTAGTGTCACTCATGGTGTTCAATTAAAATGTTGGTCAGAAAGAATAAACTAAGTGTCATTAAATGTTTATATAATAATAAAGTAACCGTGGACCCCACAAAAACAAGATACCTGACAGGTGTGTGTGTGAAATGGAGAGTACTTATCTACTAAACCAGCACCCTGACAGGACCCCAAAACCTCAAAAACCTGAATGTGCCTGCTAGCACACCTATGACCTCAGACTGACACTGATTTTAATCAAATCTAAATTTAATCTAAAGTGTTAACACTAAAACAATGGATCAATGAGGAGGGGCTTCAAAAACTAAAGGAGGGACACACTGAAGACCAGAAAAAGTTCAGAAACATAAATGAATACCTCAATCTGGGAGACAGAAGTGCTCTGAGGATCCTGCTCCGTGGTTCTGGAGATGTCAGCCTCAGCAGAGTCTGTCATAGGAGATTGGCCTCCATCCTGAAGAATATAATTAACCATCATTACTGATTGTTGTTGATTTAGATTCAACAAGCAACATTACAACAAAATCTTTAAAAACATACTTATTGTAGAACACCCTGAAGCCTTTAGTTTTAATTTTCCATCTATGACCCAACACTGACACTGATTTTAACCAAATATCAATCTAAAGTGTTAATACTAAAACAATGGATCAATGAGGAGGGGCTTCAAAAACTAAAGTAGGGACACACTGAAGACCAGAAAAAGTTCAGAAACATAAATGAATACCTCAATCTGGGAGACAGAAGTGCTCTGAGGATCCTGCTCCGTGGTTCTGGAGATGTCAACCTCAGCAGAATTTTTCACGGTAAATTTGCTTCCATCCTGAAGTAAAATTCAGTGTAATTGTTCAGTTGTAATCAACAGAATAACACCTGGGTGTGCTACTCAATTTAGACTAACCTGTTTCCTCCAAGGCCAATCTGCTTGTCCATAATCATATGTTATCTCTTCCCCAGCATTGATGTCCATCATAGCAAAGAGAAAGAGGTACGGCTTGCCTTCTGCTATGATCTTCTTCATTTTACAGTTCGGGTGCTTGTCGTCATCATCTTCCTAGACTGCCATCTTCTCGAGCTGCATCAACACTTCAAAAATATATTAAATCAATTATTAGACTTCATAAAATCAAATATCTGATAGAATTAAAAAATAATAATAATCCACCAATCATTTAAGAGAGAGCTTCAATAAAGATCATTTAGTTTTTTTTTTGTAACACAGCTCAAAGCTTTCATTCAAGTGACCATCACAGAGGGCTGGAGGACAAAAAGTGCTGAGGGAAGTAGGGTCCACCATTGAACACTGTAGAACTGCAGAACAGAAAATACTTAGATCAAGTGAACACAATATTTGATGTCAGGATGAGAAGTCTGTTCCCTCACGAGGACAGCAGAGTGTCAAACAGCATTAATCCACGATCTCCTCCTCTCTGGGTTTTCTATCAAACATTACATTCTGTAGAAGAACAACCCTGGCTTATCTCCTTGTCAGTTAGTTCATCATCCAACAACTACTGACTTTGATTGAAATATTCAAAGAAGACTGATATTAGCATGTGGATAGCAGCTGAGACCGATAACGTCCCTGTAGTATACAGCAGTATGGAGCCTTTCTTGCCCGCCAGGTTGGTGGTTCCTGAAGTGTGTGATGTCACATGCAAGCTATGAATACCTTTAATACTAATACTAAGTAGACAGATCTTTACTGCCCAATTAACTTAGTGACTTGAATTAATATCACACATTGTTTATGAGATGAAAATACCTCAGCTGTGAAGAAATAAATTATTTAAAACTCAATCTTAGCCTTACCACCATGTTTTATCATGCCAGTGGAAGTCAAACATGAAGACAGCACATCTGCCATGGTATACTCTCCTCCTTCTCAGAGATTCATCAGAATCTATTAATTCTCCTCGATACTGCACAATGAAGTCTCCTTTTTGGAAATGGGTCTTGGCAAAGACCCCTCGACCTGATGCAAACACACAGATACATTTTCAATATATAATAATAATAATAATAATAACTTTATTTATATAGCACCTTTTAAAAACACAGGTTTACAAAGTGCTTTGACAAACAGCAAGAACAAAGCAAACTAAACACAGAAAAACATTAACAACAGTAAGAATATAACAGATGCAAAATACCAAAAATAATTAAAAACAATTCAACAGAAAAGAACCCAAAGTGCACGATACCCAACCAGACATATATAACCCAACCATCATAAGAACCATCATAAGAACCCAGGAACACAAGAACCCAACAACATGAGCTGAGACCAAGAGGACCAAAGATTTAAAAAGATGTAAGAAACTAAGAGATAAAAGCAAATAAAAAGCAATGAGAAGGTAAGCGCAGTAAAGGAAATAAAAACAAGTGGTTAAAGGATCAAAAAACCCAAAACTATAATATTAATAAAAATAAAAATTAACTATAAATACGAAACATAAATAGACAAAGTAAGTAAGATAAGAAATTACCAAGTTAAAACACAAGAGGAGATTAAGATATGAGCATAAATACGAGATAAGACCATAAATAAAAGACAGTAAGAAGTAGAAGAAGATAAAAATAGTAAAACCAGTAAGAGAAGACATTAAGAAGACGACATCACATAAAAGCAAGTCTGTAAAAGTATGTTTTAAGAAGGGATTTAAAAGAATTGAGGGAGTCTGCGAGTCTTATCTCCTCAGGGAGGTCGTTCCAAAGTCGAGGGGCCCTGACTGAAAAGGCCCGGTCACCTTTAGTTTTAAGTCTCGACTTTGGAACGACCAGGAGGCTCCCACCCGAGGATCTTAGACTGCGGGCTGGCTCATATGGTGTCAGTAACTCTGTTATATAGCTTGGAGCCAGCCCCGTCCGTGCTTTAAAAGTAATGAGTAAAATCTTAAAATCGATTCTAGAACGTACAGGAAGCCAGTGTAATGAAGCTAAAATTGGAGTGATGTGATGTCGTCTGTTACAACCAGTAAGAAGCCTAGCTGCTGCATTTTGGACCAGCTGGAGGCAAGACAGTGACTTATATAATATACAGAGCTTCAGTGTTATACTTTAACACCCTGGAAACTGCACAGAAAGGAGTCTTTTCCATCATAATGCAACCATGACACTGGTGTTTGGTACCCATCAGTAATAGTAAGAGGTAAGCTCTGATAGTACTACAAATTCACAAAACTAAATAATACTGAAAAAAAATAATCATACCTTTAAAAGAGTCAATGTATTTCACTTCCAACCCTGCTGTCTTGTCCAGGCCTTTCAAAGCATGTTCTATTGCATCCTGTTTTGGGGATTTCCTCCGTCTCAGCGAAGCCATTGATCATCCTGTAATCAAATACAGAGCATGTAACCTGATAGTCACAGCTTGGACACACTACCTGCATGAGTAGTTTGTGACTGCTACCTGTTGATCTGCTGTGGCTCATATGATCATAGTGCCCAAACAGACAGTTTGCAGAGGTCTGCAGCATCCCTTAACTTTCTACACAGAATTAGCCTTGCACAATAATCATCAATCATCTAATGTATTGTTTTCTTTCATCTCACATTTCATTTATATTAATGCAGATATATGGAACTGAAGAAGTATTGATTGAAGAAAAAATGTAATATGTACTCTTTCTTCTGTCTTTACTGTCTACATATACACATACAAAAATTGCAGTTAAAGCTCCTATTATAGATGTTAAGATGTCAATATGACTACATTCAATACTTTGTAGTGTTTAATTGGAGAGGCATGACGTCAGAAGGAAGCTCATCACACACCATGCTGTGGTCTATCAAAGACTACACATGAAGCACTTTTATGGCTGACAATCACATCTACATCTCCTTTTGTGGATATATTTTGCATCAATATCTACTTTACTTGTTAACTAGTAAAGACTTTACTTGATATTTCACTGAGAAATAATGCATTTGCTTTTGAAGGTGTACACTGAATCATTGAGCTGCTTGAAGTAATGGAAGATTTAACTAGATATTATTATTCAAAATCTCTCTCTGGCTCACATCTTTCACACATTTGTAACTTTACAAGAATCAATATGACACAAGTATGATTTACTTACAAGGAATATCCTCAGTTTTAAGCAAGGCGGCTACAAGATTGACTTTCGCCACTTGGCTTTTTTTGTTAGCATTTAGCTACTTCAATTGAATGCAACAAATTTACAACGGGTACAAAGGGTAAAAAAAGCAAGGCATGTTCCTTTTTAACTTTATAACACGCAAACACATTTTTAACAATCCACATGTATTATGTTTAAGCTAACTCAGCTAACCAGACTCATGTCGAGTTAAACACTTCTTTGAGTCTGACCACATGAGTCTGGCTCAGTGCACTGAAATAAATCCATATTAAATTAAATATAACTTACTTTTTCAGTATCAGCAGCCCTGCTTCCATTTACTTCATCAAACTGGAGTCAAGTGCTTCTTCTGCTGCGCGTCTCAAACGTGATGAGATGAGGAGCGCTTGTTCAGTAAAGTGAGCACGTCCTGTAGGGGTGGGGAGGCGGTTACACCTACGATTCCTGTCTCCGCCCGCCTGGCATGTCACCATGGTTTACCAAGGCAACACAATCTCGCGGAAGAAATTCACTCATTTATTTATGAATAATACCTGTTTGTATTATGTTTAAGGTTAATTAATATAATTTTCATTCATTTTCATTTCTGTTATTTTTTGTTTAAGTGAAGTCAGAACATTTGATCACTGGCTTGTCGTATCTTAGCCTACTTCAATAGCTGTAGCTATCATAGGCTATTAATCACTGCGAAGGTTTATCCAATCCAATCCAATCCAACTTTATTTGTTAAGCACTTTAAAACAGCCACAGTTGACCAAAGTGCTGTACAGAAGAATAAATAAAATATGTAACAGCTCACATGAGATAAAAGAAAACTACATGTGAAGTACAGAATCAAGTTAAAAGACATAAAACAAGTAAAAATGAATAGGCACGCAAAAAAGCGAAATAAAATAAATAAATAAGTCGACGTCTTACTATGTGTCAAAGGCCAGGGGAAAGAGATGGGGCTTAAGACGATATTTAAAAACAGGCAAAGAAGAGGCCTGTTTAACGTGCTGAGGTAAAATAAGATAAGATAAGATAAGACAATCCTTTATTTATCCCACAATGGGTATAGGTATATTGTTCCATAATTTTGGAGCCGCAACAGCAAACACACGGTCCCCTCTGAGCTTCCGCTTGGTTTTTGGCACCCTCAGGAGCAGCTGATCAGCTGACCTGAGAGAGCGGGTGGGCGTGTAGGGGTGTAGAAGCTCAGAGAGGTAGGGCGGGGAAAGACCATTAAGAGATTTAAAAGCAAATGAAATAATTTTAAAATTAATCTTAAATTGTATGGGCAACCAGTGGAGTTAGGTCTAAAATGGGGGAAATGTGGTCATATTTTCGCATATTTTCGTGTGCCAGTTAAAAGACATGCAGCTGCATTCTGTACCATCTGGAGACGGGCGTGGTAACAAAGGCGTGGATTACCGTCTCAAAGTGCTGCCTTGAAAGAATTGGCTTTATTTTGGCCAGCTGCCTCAAATGGAAAAGGCTTGATTTTACCCACTTCTCCCACACCGGTGAACATCCAGGGAAAGGACATTGAGAAGTGGACTCTTATAAGTAGGGGTGTTCACCTGAACAATAAGCTGTACTGGACTGTTAACAGCCAAGATCTCTACAAGAAAGGCCAGAGCAGACTTCATCTGCTGAGGAGACTCCACACTCTCTGTGCAGGGAGCACTCCTGAGGACTTTTTATGACTCTGTGGTGGTATCAGCCATCCTGTACGGAGTGGTCTGCTGGAGCAGCAGCACTACGGCTGCCGACAGGAACAGACTAAACAAACTGGTGAAGAAGGCCAGCTCTGTCCTGGGCTGCCCCCTGGACCCTGTTGAGGTGGTGGGAGACAGAAGGATGATGGCAAAGCTATCATCCCTGATGGAGAACGTTTCCCACCCCCTGCATGGAACTGTAACAGCTCTGGGCAGCTCCTTCAGCGGCAGGTCAGAAGGAGAGATACCGCAGGTCCTTCCTTCCTGCTGCAGTCAGACTGTTTAACCAAGCCTGCTCCCAGTTGATCACAAAACACACACACAACTGGACAATTCACTCTGACATGCAATAATAATGTTATATTATGTTTATCAAACCACTTTGTGCAATAACATGTTATATTATCTATTTTTTTGTACATTCTTAATTTTTCATTTTTTTATTTAAATTGTATGGGCACACTACATTCACTTTTTGTTTGCAATCTTTGCTCTTTGCTGCTGTAACATTGTAAATTTCCCCGTTGTGGGATAAATAAAGGATTATCTTATCTTATTTTACGACAGCCTTAATCTGACTGTCAAGCTTAAGATCAGGGTCCACTTTAACCCCTAGTTTGTACAGGGGGGTCCCAGTGGTACCACCAAAAACCATCACTTCTGTCTTTTTATCATTAAAATTTTAATTTTGAATTTTAAACTTTTAAATTAAAAGTTTAAGTTCGGAGCCATCCAGGCCTTTATGTCATCAAGACTATTTTAGCCTAGCATTTATACTTGTACAAACAGATAGAAAAAGTTGGTTAATGTTACTTAATGTATCATTGTTAAAAAAGTGAAATGTTTGGGGTCTTAAAAGTTATTTATGGAACGAGTGAATATTTTTATATAGTAACTGTATTTACAATAAACCCATGTTTAGCAATTACTCAGTGTTGACACAAAATTAACTGTCTTTTCAGTCAATTCATTCAATTGTCAAACAGTTAGGTCATTGTTTGCAGCTAAACAGCTGATGAAGTCAGCCCTCACCAAAGATGGCTGCTTGCACATGCGCATTTCAGCAAGTGTGTGTGAAGTGTGTGTGAAGTCTGTACAGGATGTAGTGGCAAACTCCGACCACTAGTATGCACTCCGGAGTAAATCCGCTATACACACTTAAGCACACTTTTCTCGGTTTATGTGCATTTTGGGGATAACCCTGAAAACTTCACAGGGCACTATTTAGACCCTTTTTTCACTGAATTAGAGCTAAAATTTTTGGGGTCCAGGTTTTTGGTTCCCACAAAAATTTGAGTCCCCATGCTGTGAGTGGGCTGTCACATTCCGGTTCCTACAATGTAATAAAGACACACACACACACACACACACACACACACACACACACACACACACACACACACACACACACACACACACACACACACACACACACACACACACACACACACACACACACACACACACACACACACACACACACACACACACACACACACACACACACACACACACACACACACACACACACACACACACACACACACACACACACACACACACACACACACACACACACACACACACACACACACACACACACACACACACACACACACACACACACACACACACACACACACACACACACACGAGAAAACTAAGAGGAGGACCCAGATGCAGAATTAACAAAAAAATATTTAATTAAACAAAAACTCACTTTAGAAATCCAATCCGGAGAAAACAAGGAGCCACGAGTAAACTGACATACTACAAAAGACACAGACAAATGACATACAATGAACTGACACAGAAAGGAAGAAACACAGAGACTAAAGAGACACAGGGGTAATCAAACACAGGTGAGACTAAGGACACAGGTGAAGACAATCAGGGCAATCACACTGGAGGGAAACACACAGAGGAGGGAATGAACACAAGACAAGAAACACTGAGGACAACTAGAGTTGTTCAAGAATGAACAAAACAAAGTAGAACATAAAGAAACACTAAACACTGAAAAACAAAATTAAAAAAGACCAAATCATGACACCTAGACTTTTGAATAATACCAATAAAGTAATATTTGATAGTTTTGATCAGGACTGAAGTTGATCAAAAGATGTAACCCAAAAAAAACAGAAAAGCAATTAATCTGTACTATTTTTATAGCAGATTTTGGAAGTGGACATTTTTGTCCTTAATGACTGAAGAGGGTAGTAAATTAAACTGATGCCTGAGGGTTTAAAGTGTGTCTTATACAGCAGATTTGATGGTAATGACAGCTTATTTCAAGAACCTTCATATAAAGTGTTACCCAAGAAGAACTTAGACTGAGGTTCTGCCTGTGTTTAAACAGCTGTCATGAAACACTTTAACCAGAGCTGTGTCAGTGCTGCGGTTTGGTCCAAAACCTGACTGGAAGACATCCAAACAGTTGTTCAATATCAAGAAGTTATTTAACTTCAGTCAGTCAAACACAGCTTTGTCTATCATTGGACCTAACAGAGGAAGACTTGATATAGGCCTGTAATTATTCATTATTGTCTAGATTGTTCTTTTCTAGTAGTGGCTTGATGACTGCTGTTTTCAGGGCCTGTGGGAAGACACCTGAGAGACAAGTTTACCATTTGTAACAGATCTGGAGCCATGACTCCTCCTCCTGCTGCCAATATCAAGACAGCAGGAGGAGGACTTTAATTGTTTAATTGTCACTTGTTTTTTATTGGTGAGATCAGAACAATACAGACATTAAAGAAGGGGGTCCATTGTTTTTCTGTGATGTAGAACATTTAACCCCCATTACCACCCCCACCCCCCATTATCACACCCCACAACCATGAAACAGACCAGCTGGACAGAGAGAACAGAGTCAGCTGATCTTCAGTCAGCAGTGTTTCTCAGACCGACAGACGACACAGAGACACTGAAGAACCAGGAGACCAGAACATAAACCCAGGATAGAGAGGTTCAGTGAATGTGGTGTTGAAGGTGTGGAGGTGGATCAGTGTGTCAGAGGAGACTCTGTAGAAGGACAGAGAGCCAGCAGGACAGTCCACATACACTGCTACTCTATTAGAGACAGAGGAGGAGGAGGAGGAGGAGGAGGAAGAGGAGGAGGAGATCTCCATTCTTATGTGATTGTGACAGACAGAGTAACCTTTATCAGAGCAGAACAGACTCCAGGACTGATCATTAAATCCAAACAAACATTCATCACTGTCTCCTCTCCTTCTGATTCCTCTGTAACTCACTGATACATCAACCTTTCCTCTCCACTCGACCTCCCAGTAACAGCGACCAGTCAGACCAGTCCTACACAGCAGCTGAAGACACCAGTTATCAAATCTGTCTGGATGATCAGGATATGACTGAAGCTCCTCCACACGTGTCACCTTCCTGTTGTTGTCAGACAGTTTCAGGTTTCTGTTCACTGTGTTTGTGTCCAGTTCCAGCTCACAGGCGTCTGATGGAGAGAACGAGACACAACACAGCTGCAGGTTATCATCTGTTCATTCATCAACAACTTTACTGACACTTACTGATAGGGGTGTAAAGGTACACGTACTCGACCGGACCGTTTCGGTACAGGGCTTTCGGATCGGTCCGCGTGTTATTTCTGAACGATTCCAAAAATGTTCAATAATTTTCATGATCAAAATCTCTGAATTTGCATATTTCCTGCCGGCTCCGATGCGAAGTGAGGCAGCGACGAGTTGTGCCTCATCCCAAATTGCGCAATCCCTCACAAACTGGGCCGAGCGTATGCCTTTTGCTTTCTTACTGTTTGTCACCAATGTAATGTTTGTAGACACTTCTATTATACGTCCTCACTTTCCATAGAATAAGTAATGTATTTCACCTGTTTTTAACATATTTAGTCTAATTTGACATAAAACCGCACTGAAAAAGCATGAGGTGAGGCAGCTGCTTCACCTGAAGGGGGCGTGCGTCAGGTTGTGTGAGGCTCATAAGACCAAGAGTTTATGCTTGGTTTGATGGTCGCTCCTCTTCTATGCAGAATTTTTTATATAAAAAATTTGGCTCTGATTGCAAAAATGGAAAAGGAAGATTTTATATCTAAGCTTAAAGATTTCTCAAAACTGGACTTTCAATCAAAACGTGAAGTGATAAATAATGGAAGACTTTTAAAACTAAAAGAAGGTAAGGAGGACTTTTACAACAAAGTCACAGATATGTTAGTCCAGAAGGATAGGTGAATGGACTTTGTTTACAAGTAAAGGTAAGACCATGAATACACTGCAGTATATGCCTACTTTTATTTTTATTGAATGAGTATGAATTGTGGAATTGCAATGGAAAAAACAGACAAACTGACAAAGACACGTTGACAAGACGAGAGTAGTGTGCCGTTCTTGTTCAGAGGACATCGGGTACGTCACAGGCAACACGTCCAACTTATTAAAGCACTTGAAAAGGCACCACGCGAACGTAAACATCACTGCAACTAGGAAAAAACAGACAGCCTTTTGCTAGTAATTCTAAACGGGCCAAAGCCATAAAAAATGCCACTGAAGTTCTTATATCGACAGAGGGAAATATTAATAGTTCTGAAACTACACTGTCCCAAATGTGATTAGGTTTATTATGTGCTCAAAGAGCATTCAAAAAAGTGTTGCCTTCATAAACTAAAAGGTGGAAGTGTAATTAAAAATAAATATTTTTATATATAGGCTATATTAATGACTTCATTTCATTCTAAAATACTTTATTTCATTCATATCTTTTATTTATTGGAGACTCTTTTGGTTGAAGGAAGCAGCATAAGTTTATTTTTACTTTTTTTACAATGTTTAATTTAAAATGTTATTAAAAAGTAACCTGAGCAGGTGTACAAGTCTGAACTGTCGATGCTGCACTTAGTCCAATGTGTAAAAGGGAAATTATAAATGTTTCTAATAAAGAAAAAAAAGCGTTGCATCAGGTCCCTTTACTGTAGTGAAAATGTACCGAACCAAAGCTTCAAAACTGAGAACTGTACCGAACTGAAATGTTTGTGTACCGTTACACCCCTACTTACTGAGAGTCAATCAAACTTACAGTTCATATTCAGCACTGAATGATGTTGGACAGCACTGAAATGTAATAATCCAATTCTAATCAAGTTCAAATGGAGTTACCATGGCAGCCAGGAAGAATGGAGATCCAAATCAACAAACACATGCAGTGAATAAAGTCTGACTAATCAAAGTGCAGCACAAAGAATCTATGAACCATCTGCTGTCTCCAACTGTTCTGTCCTCAGAGGTCACATTCAGCACAAACAGGAGCCTCATTTCCACTTTCACTGTCACACACAATGTGATGGCAGCAGGAGTGTGCCACGTCCCTTTGTCCTGTCTAACTACTTTTAAACTGTGTTTCTGAAGTCATGGAGACCATTTCTTTTCCATCAATCTAGGCTCTACAACATACATGTTTTTGTTTTAATGTAAATTTAACTGGACTGGATGAACAGATCGAAATCTGAAGAGACAGATGACAACTCAGTCCTTGTGAGTTTTTCTCTGCTTGTCTAAGGTGTAGGCCACGCCGTCCAGACCTCACCTGGCCACCTGGCGGCCTGCAGCTGACTTGTGTATTGTTGTTGGATGTTCCTGCTGGCCTGTACTATGGTGATCGTGGACTTTGCTGTGTGCCTTACTGTCTGCACAGCCAGAAGACGAGGAGGAGAGCTAGTTTATGTCTCTAAAGATATTCTGTTTCTATTTCATCACTGAATTCACGTCTGGATGTTTTTGAGGAGAGAACTTGATGTTGGAGACTCTGCATATTTACATGTTTATGAAAATGAACGTCAAATCAAAAATGATTTCTGCTGTTTTTAAAGTTGATGAGCTCCACGAGCTCGACTACGAGCAGCCGGCCAGCAGCCAACATCAAAATGTGAAATGTCACAAAAACTGCATGTTGTAAAATATACATTTCTGTTGGATGTGATGAATGGTGATTTTCTATTCACTGGATTATCACTTTTATTTCAGTTTACATTTTTCATTTCATATTTAAACTCGAGTTTCCATCACCCTCACTTTTATCATCACTGTGTGTTACTTCCAGCCCTCATCCTGTTGTAGTTTGAAAGGTTTAATCATAACAGAAACACAATCTGGACAGCAGCAGGCACAAACCAATAGTTATCTAACCTCTGAATTTAGCCAAGTCATAAGATCATGTTCTGATACACAAGACACACACACACACACACACACACACACACACACACACACACACACACACACACACACACACACACACACACACTCTTTCCTGTTAAGAGACCAGTTGTCTGTCCAGGAAACTTCTAGGAAATGGTCTTCATATAGCACACATGTTGTAATTGCTCAGTGTGTTGATTGCCCATAAAAGGATGATTGGGATGTTATAAAAGTTCCGGTTGAGCGAGGACGCTGGCGTGTATGTCGCCGCTTCACGATCCGTGACAAAAATGGTGTTTCTTTTGTGCTATCTATGCTTCTCCCTCCTACTTATCCTCTACTAACAGTCTGCAAACAGATCGACTTTGCTGCTGCTTTCAGTTTGTGTAAACTGACAGCTACTCACCATCTATGACGATCAGCTGTTAGCGCTAGCCGCCGATCAGCTGTTAGCTTCTCGCACAGCTATCAGGATATCCTCACCAGTCTGTGATCACTGGACCCTCGCCTGCCTTATTGGTGGACCGTCCTTCTTCGTCGGCCACGTCGGCTCCCTACCTGGCTTGGACCCGTCGCCCTGCGCCACCTGTTGGCTACCGCTGGCTGCCGCTTCCCCCCTACTCTGGCTCGGCTGCTGGCGGCGAAGAGGCCTGCCTGACAACCAGACTGCCGGCTGCTGCTCTCCTGCACAGATTGTGTCCAGACGGGTCTCCCGTCTGCCACAAAATTGGTCCTTTCCTTATCCTGGTTTGGCTCTCATTCCTGCGGTTTTCCTGACCCCGGCTGGCGCCCGGTAGCTTGCGGCTTTCAGCCTGCGGCTAGCAGCTGCTCTCCCTGCTGCGGACATGGTACTACTAACATACTCCGCTCTGCAACTCCAGAATCTCGCCTGCCACTTCTCTCCGGACAACCTTGCTTCCATTAAATCTTTCGGACCCCTGCGCCGTCCTCACTACGTGCATAGGGCTGCCCGATGCAAGTTGGTTTACACTGACCATGCTATCCCCACTGTAGTGTCTGACCGGCGCCATCATCACAAGAAATCACACGTGCACACCAGAAACCTGATACCTGTTGTTGTGTGTGTTGACAGAACCACTCCTCTCTCCCCCTCTGCTTCAGAATACACCACCGCCTCATTTATGCTGCAGAATGCTCGCTCCCTTAACAACAAAGCAAACCTATTTCACTAAATATCAAACTTTACTGACAGATCCATGTCATCAGAATCATTCAAACCGATGGTTTTATTTAGGCTATAATCGCGCATGTAGTGAGCCGTTTCCAATAAGTAACTTTCATTATGACAATATATAAACATAAAATAAAAATAAAAATAAAAGTCTGCCACATACATATTGCATCAGCGCCGTCTCGCCTTCATTATCCCGGACGGACCTCAGAGGACTGGACTTATACACTAATGTAATCACTGATGTAGAGTTAAACATTAGACTAACACAAAGACCATAGAGCCTCCAGTTTTCATTAATATATTTCAATATCTTGCATTTATCATCAATTGTGATTTTTAGTTTTAATAAAGAGTGCACAGAGACATGGCGATGGCTTCACACATTTCACCTCCTCCATACTCAGCACATCTTCATCAGCTGCATGTATTTATTCTGTAAATAATTCAAGTGTGGACATTAAGTCGGGGCATCTCTGACACGATCATTAAGCCATATATTTGATCATAATTAGTCACAGTGCAGACGGAGATGCCCACGAAAATATGTGGCCAACAATTAAAAGTTTTTGTTGGTTGATCAAACCTTTGATTAATAATATGATAGAGTGAGGGAGAATGCTGACTGACGTGTCCTCTCTGCCACTATATGAAGAAATCAGTGTGGGTCCTGTAAACATGTAAACATTGCAGATATACTCGTGCGTAATGATGAACGGTGGATGTTTTGGCACATAGGACAGCATGAATGCAGCAGCGACGTGGTGTCAAACCTTTGATCTGCCCCCTCGTTTGGATGCATTTTCATTCACGAGCTGCTTTGCATTGACCGTTTATGGTTGAATGTGGGCGTGTAGAGGGCGGAACATGGGACTAATCTACGTGCGCACATTTCCAGGTGGATCGTGATTTATAAAGGGAACATTGCGTGCATGTGTGCGTACGAACGGTTTTATAACTCTGAATCATTTTGTTTCCGGGTTTTTGGCACACGTACATTGACACTGGTCATTTTTAAAAACCTCCTCAAACACCATCTGTTCACCAAAGCATTCAGCCTCATCTAACACTCCCCTCAGCTGATCACCCACTCCCTTTCTCCTTCATTTGTTTGTCTAGTGTTTCTATCCTTTCTCTTCTCTGTTTGTGTTTTTCTATTCCTCTCTTGTTGTCTCCCAATACGCCCCCCCCCCCCCCCCCCCACACACACACACACACACACACACACACACACACACACACACACACACACTTTGTAAAGCATCCTTGGGTTTCATGAAAGGCGCTATATAAATCTAAGTTATTGTTATTAACTTCTCAGAGAGAAATAAACAAATCCTCTGTTCACAAGCCATAGTCTCTGTCTGATTGTTCAAGAGCATTTACTCTTCTACACTCCAACATGTGCTGCTGTGTTCTGATGAAGAGAAATGAAAACACACTCACACTTCCTCAGACCAGGCTTCAGTCTGTGCAGTCCACTATGGTCCAAACTGGAGGAAGAAACCAGATCAGAATCTATTTCATACATCTTCATTTAAATCCAGCATCAGACAAGAAGCAGAGTTCATCATTCAGAAACAGTGAGACAGCTTCTGTGTGTCTGTCTGTACCTCAGTGTCTCCAGTCTGCAGTGTGGATCCTGCAGTCCAGCAGACAGCAGCTTCTCTCCTCGTTCTCCTGGATGATTGTAGCTCAGGTCCAGATGTCTCAGGGGGGAGGAGCTTAGAGCTGAGGCCAGAGACGCACAACCTTTTCTTGTGATCAGACAACCTGACAGACTACACACACACACACACACACACACACACACACACACACACACACACACACACACACACACACACACACACACACACACACACACACACACACACACACACACACACACACACAAGCACACGCACACACACACACAAACACAACATACTTAACATCCATTGGTCCATTCTTCTCTGTTTTACCAGTAACATCCCGTCATAACCATGCAGCTGAACAGAATAGACTTCATAATCTGATACTAATCAATATTTACTCTGGTGACAAATAGTGAAGGTAAGACAGAGCGTGAGATAAACACACAGACTGCTTTGACATCAGCAGTGATGTAGAAACAGTTCTGAACTGTTTCATCTGAAATAAAGATTCTTTAGTTCTTTATGTTCCAAACATTATCCATGGTTTGTTTGTTGGTGGGGAAAGAACTTCATATTTAACTTTCTTTATTCCAGTCCAGCTTCCTCAGACTAAAAGACTGAGAGCTATAGAACGAGCTCAGAGCTTTACAGCTTTAATGTGGAAACATACAGTAAAACTTTAAACCACCACCAAGGCCCATTTAATAAATGATTCATCAAGAAAACGTGATCTTAGATGAATAATGTGGATCAGCAGCACACTAACCTGAGAGTGTCCAGTCTACATAGTGGACTCTTTAATCCAGTAGACAGCAGCTTCACTCCTGAATCCTGCAGGTTGTTGTTGCTCAGGTCCAGCTCTCTCAGACTAGAGGGCTGGGAGCTGAGGACTGAGGACAGAGCTTCACAGCTTCTCTCTGAGAGGTTACAACCACTCAGCCTGAAGAGGATATGTTTGGTAAGTTAATCAAAATATCAAATAAACTAAGTACATTTAAGCTCATTGGGTAAACTTTCACATGAATAAGTCCTTACCTGAGCGTTTCCAGTGAACAGTGTAGAGTCTTTAAACCACTACACAGCAGCTTCACTTCTGAATCCTGCAGGTTGTTGTTGCTCAGGTCCAGCTCTCTCAGACTAGAGGACTGGGAGCTGAGGACTGAGGACAGAGCTTCACAGCTTCTCTTTGAGAGGTTACAACCACTCAGCCTGAAGAGGATATGTTTGGTAAGTCAATCAAAATATCAAATAAACTAAGTACATTTAAGCTTATTGGGTAAACTTTCACATGAATAAGTTCTTACCTGAGAGTGTCCAGTCTACAGAGTGGACTCTTTAAACCACTACACAGCAGCTTCACTTCTGAATCCTGCAGGTTGTTGTTGCTCAGGTCCAGCTCTCTCAGACTAGAGGACTGGGAGTTGAGGACTGAGGACAGAGCTTCACAGCTTCTCTCTGAGAGGTTACAACCACTCAGCCTGAAGAGGATATGTTTGGTAAGTTAATTTAAATATCAAATAAACTAAGTACATTTAAGCTTATTGGGTAAACTTTCACATGAATAAGTCCTTACCTGAGAGTGTCCAGTCTACAGAGTGGACTCTTTAAACCACTACACAGCAGCTTCACTCCTGAATCCTGCAGGTTGTTGTTGCTCAGGTCCAGCTCTCTCAGACTAGAGGACTGGGAGCTGAGGACTGAGGACAGAGCTTCACAGCTTCTCTCTGAGAGGTTACAACCACTCAGCCTGAAGAGGATATGTTTGGTAAGTTGATCAAAATATCAAATAAACTAAGTACATTTAAGCTTATTGGGTAATCTTTCACATGAATAAGTCCTTACCTGAGCGTTTCCAGTGAACAGTGTAGAGTCTTTAAACCACTACACAGCAGCTTCACTCCTGAATCATGCAGGTTGTTGTTGCTCAGGTCCAGCTCTCTCAGACTAGAGGGCTGGGAGCTGAGGACTGAGGACAGAGCTTCACAGCTTCTCTCTGAGAGGTTACAACCACTCAGCCTGAAGAGGATATGTTTGGTAAGTTAATCAGAATATCAAATAAACTAAGTACATTTAAGCTTATTGGGTAAACTTTCACATGAATAAGTCCTTACCTGAGTGTTTCCAGTGAACAGTGTAGAGTCTTTAAACCACTACACAGCAGCTTCACTCCTGAATCCTGCAGGTTGTTGTTGCTCAGGTCCAGCTCTCTCAGACTAGAGGACTGGGAGCTGAGGACTGAGGACAGAGCTTCACAGCTTCTCTCTGAGAGGTTACAGACACTCAGCCTGAAGAGGATTCAGAAGAACACAAATGAAAGCAATTACAAACTATAGTTATTATTTCTGAATAAAGAGAACTATAGTTAACCTGGATAGTTATGTGAGCACGTACAGAGCTTTGTTTGAAGCTTTGATCACAGGCAGCAGCCTCAGAAGAGCCTCCTCTGAAGCAGAGTATTTCTTCAGGTCAAACACGTCCAGATCTTTTTCTGATGACAGTAAGATGAAGACCAGAGCTGACCACTGAGCAGGAGACAGTTTATCTGTAGAGAGACGTCCTGATCTCAGGGACTGTTGGATCTCCTCCACTAGAGAACGATCATTCAGTTCATTCAGACAGTGGAACAGATTGATGCTTTTCTCTGCAGACAGATCCTTACTGATCTTCTCCTTCATGTACTTGACTGTTTTCTGATTAGTCTTTGAGCCTCTTCCTGTGTGTGTCAGCAGACCTCGTATGAGATTCTGATTGGTCTCTAGAGAAAGACCGAGGAGGAAGCGGAGGAACAAGTCCAGGTGTCCATTAGGACTCTGTAAGGCCTGGTCCACAGCACTCTGATATAAAAGTGTTGGGTCAGGGTTTTCTCTGAATCCTTTAGACCACCAGGATGTTGTTTGTTCTTCTGACATCAGATTGACTCCAGAGTTGATGAAGGTCAGATGGACATGAAGAGCAGCCAGAAACTCCTGAACACTCAGATGGATGAAGCAGAACACCTTGTCCTGGTACAGTCCTCTCTCCTCTTTAAAGATCTGTGTGAACACTCCTGAGTACACTGAGGCTGCTCTGATATCGATGCCACACTCTGTCAGGTCTGAGTCATAGAAGATCAGGTTTCCTTTCTGCAGCTGCTCAAAAGCCAGTTTTCCCAGAGACTTAATCATCTTCCTGCTCTCTGGACTCCAGTGTGGATCTGTCTCAGCTCCTCCATCATACTTGATGTTCTTCAGTTTGGACTGAAACACCAGGAAGTGGATGTACATCTCAGTCAGGGTCTTGGGCAGCTCACCTCTCGTTCTGGTCTTCAGCACATCCTCCAGAACTGTAGCAGTGATCCAGCAGAAGACTGGGATGTGGCACATGATGTGGAGGCTTCTGGATGTCTTGATGTGGGAGATGATTCTGTCAGCTTGCTCCTCATTTCTGAATCTCTTCATGAAGTACTCCTCCTTCTGTGGGTCAGTGAACCCTCTGACCTCTGTCACCATGTCAACACACTCAGGAGGGATCTGATTGGCTGCTGCAGGTCTTGTGGTTATCCAGAGGTGAGCAGAGGGAAGCAGTTTCCCCCTGATGAGGTTTGTCAGCAGCACATCCACTGAGGTGGACTCTGTGACATCAGTCAGGGTCTCGTTGTTTTTAAAGTCCAGAGGAAGTCGACACTCATCCAGACCGTCAAAGATGAACACAACCTGGAACTCTTCAAACCTGCAGATTCCTGCTTCTTTGGTTTCAGGAAAGAAGTGATGAACAAGTTCCAATAGGTTGAACTTTTTCTTCTTCAGCACATTCAGCTCTCTGAAAGTGAATGGAAATGTGAAGTGTATGTCCTGGTTGTCTATGTCTTCAGCCCAGTCCAGAGTGAACTTCTGTGTTAAGACTGTTTTCCCGATGCCAGCCACTCCCTTTGTCATCACTCTTCTGATTGGTTCATCTCTTCCAGGTGAGGCTTTAAAGATGTCTTCTTGTCTGATGGTTGTTTCTGGTCTGTGTGGTTTCCTGGATGCTGTTTCAATCTGCCTGACCTCGTGTTCATCATTGACCTCTCCAGTCCCTCCCTCTGTGATGTAGAGCTCTGTGTAGATCTGGTTCAGAAGGGTTGGGTTTCCTGCTTTAGCAATCCCCTCAAACACACACTGGAACTTCTCCTTCAGGTTAGATTTGAGTTTTTTTTGGCACACTGCACCTAACGTTCCTGAAAAAAGAAAGAACTGAAATCAATGAACAGATCCTGATATAGATCACATGACTATCTGAGTTTTGAACTTTAAACCTCTTTGTCCTTTTTCTAAAATACTAAATCTGTTAAAATGTTCTTACTGCTCTGCAGACAGTCAGCCAGCTCCTCCTGCTTCATTCTCCTCAGGAAGTGGAGAGTGATCTTCAAAAATGCCTCTTTGCAGCTTCTCCCCTGCTTTTCATCCTCACTCTGACTCTCTAAGCATTTTGGGTAATCTGGACTCAGAACCCTGTGGACTCTCTTCAGCTCGTTCTTCACAAAGGTGATGATGTTCTCCTCCAGCAGCTGGAACAGAAGGAGACACTGGATATTTAATATAAACTGGTAGAACTCAACATGTGGTTCATCTGTCAGTCTGAAGGTCAGCTGGTCTAAACAGAACAATAACTTAGCATTAAATTATTGTAATGGTAGTGTATTAATTAACAGTGTGTTGAACACACCATAAAGATGGAGTCCAGGTCTGTTGGATTCTGCTGGTCTGATTGATCTCTGTGAACGTTGGAGCTCTCCTGTTGAACTCTGTGACAGGACATATTACACAAGAAAACAACAGGATATATATAATGAAACTCTGAGCCAAGATATGAGTCTTTAAACAACAGAGACATAACATTAACTTGATTTTTAATTCTCACCTTCCATCAGCCGGAAGTCCACCTTTAAAGAAGATTGGAAGAAGTTTAGACTGATCACTATTCATGGACACACAGCTGGGTCCAGGAGAGTCTGGTCTCTGTTCCTGCATCCTGATACAAACATACAGCTGGACAATCAGATTGTTCCAGTTTAAACTGGCAGATGGATAATCAGTAATCAGGAGGCAGAGGTGAAGTTCTCCACAGTTCTCTTTGTTTCTATTAGAACAGTATCTCACTCAGAATACAGCCAACACTGTGTCTGTCCTCAAATTCTTTAGACTGATGAAAGTAAAGTTAACAGAAGACGATTCCAGAGGAGAGGAGTCTGAAAACTGGAGGCTCTACCTCCCATAGTACATTTAGAGACCGAGCAGCATTTACTATTAGGATACAGAACAGATCAAGATCAAGAACTTGTCCATAACAACTTCAGGAACCTCAACCTGGAACTCACTTCTGGGACAAAGTCTTCAGACTGACATCACTTCAGATGGGAATAAGTGCTGCTTGCACCATCACAGTAGTTTTTATATTGTGAGTAAGTCCAGAATATGGATCCTACAAGGTTTGTAAAAACACTCAAGAGCTTTGAAGATCTTTGTCTGCAGTCTTCATGATACAGCCCAAAAATAAATCTTTCCTCAGATTTGTCTCTTTTTAAGGTTTGGCCTATTATTTTGACTTTGTCTAAGAATATTTAGCTTCTTTCTAGTAGGGCTGTTTTTGCTTTGAAGTCATGAAGTCCATCACACTGTCGGCTGGTTCTGTGTCAGGCAGGTTAAGTTCTGACAGGGTCGGGGAAATAGGGCGCAGGGAAGGACCCAAATGCAAAAATAAATTGACTCACAGCTGCAATAAAATTATTCTTTTCCACATTTTACAGCCTTCAGGCAGGTCAGGGTTCAAATACAAACACTTCAAAAGAAAAAAACACAAGATAGAACCAAAGCACACAATGATCATGATGTGGTAAGAAAACAAAATGAAGCTGATGAGGAAAATGAAGACAGGTGAGTAAAGTAGAGGGGAAGGTCTGGGCTATTGAAACCTAGGAGAGAAGGAGGTGAATTCTGAGGACCTCTGGTGGAGAAGTAGGAGAAACAGGAGAAAAGTAAGAGTCCTGGGAGAGGTGAACATGGACTGAAGACTGAGAGTGATGTAAATGGCTGAGGATGAAAGAGTGAGCCTACAGAAAAGCAGAACAGAGCTCTTTGTCAATTTCAGATCTCACCTTCCATCAGCCGGAAGTCCATCTTTAAAGTCAATATAGCGACCCATAGACCAGTCACTCTTCATGGACACACAGCTGGGTCCAGGAGAGTCTGGTCTCTGTTCCTGCATCCTGATACAAAAAAACAACATTATTAGTTACTGTGAGCAGCAGATGAGACAGTGATGATGATGATGGTGATGATGATGATGATGAAGGTGGAGAGATGTGAGTGCTGAGCTGTGACATGGAGAAGAGTCATGGACAGTTAGAGATCCTCACCTCAGAGCTTCATGTTCCTCACACAGAGAGGTTTTAGAGGGAGGGACTCCCTCCTCTCTGTCCTCACACTGATCCATAGCAGAGCGCCCCCTGCTGGGAGAGCTGCACTCTGAGAAGAATGATCAATAAAGAGTTATTACATCTTCATATGAAACTTCATCAGAATCTTCACAGTTAAACTTGTCCTCCATGGAGCTTGACTGGGACAAAAATAAGCAGTCCTGTATTTGGACTGGACCCTCCAATCTGTCCTGTGATCCATGAACACACCATCCTTTCAGCCCCTTGATATGCAAACACTGCAGTATCCCCCAAAACCACCATGAAGCTTTTGACTGACTTCCTGGTGATCACACACTTCTCTCCCCTCCACCTGTGGCTGCATGTTAATGCAGAAGAATATGTTAAAACTAGGGATGCATCGATTATGGATATGACTTCCAGATTATAGTCTGTGTAGGAGCCATGTTTAGGAGAATGAAGAGTAAGACACAAATTGTTCCAGCAGGTGTCACCTTTGGGTTAAGGTGATACTCTTTATAGGTAGGAACTTTCACTTGGTTTTCAGGTGTTGCTGGACGGAGAGCACATACACTGTTTTGACCGCTATGCCATGCTATGAGGTAACACAGAGTGAGCGTTAATCTTTGAGTCGAAATTTCGTCCGTCTGTCTGTATGAAGAAATGTATGATGTCATTAATAAACATTCTCATGGTTCTTCAGGGTTTAACTTCTCACCCTCACTACTGTTTTTTTATCTATAAGGATCTGAATGCTCTGTCATTTCTCCTCTCCTCCCGCTTACATGGCGTGCACAGTGAGTGTGAGCCCGAGAGAGTGGACCCCCTCCCTCCTCCCCTTCCTCTTTCAGTGTAGAAGTGGTTTCCTGATGTTGACTCACTTCCTTTAACTCAGAGAGGAAGGGGGAGGGGGGGCAGCTTTATGTCTACCTAGCTCCACCAACCAATGAACAGCTGTGCCTGCTTTAGGGGCGGGTGTTAAAAGTTAACGTTATCAGTCACAAGGTGCGTCGGCCCTTCATGAAAATACGTGGTTTGTCAGATAGTCAGTCCAGCCCTGATCGTACACATGAACACATCTGGAATAAAAATGTGCTCATATATCAGATTACAGTCCAACACTCACACTGTGTAGTTTAACTTCTAATATCTTAACAACAGAAGTCAAAGTGATCCAACTTTACTCTGAGAAATGTCTCAAAGCTGAACTGAGACGTAGAATTAAGTACTTTGGTACTTTGACTGCAGACTGTGAACACTTCCTGAACATCACACTCACTCTTTCATGATTGGTGTGTTTGACACATGAAGAATAAAAGCTGACAGTGGCTCAGTGTGACTCATGTTTCAGCTCCTCTCATGTGTCAGAGCTGCAGTTTGATTTACACTGAACTCACTCAGAGACCCTCAGTCCTGTCTGAAGAGGACAGACTCCCCTTCCTCACTCTGCTCTCTGTTCTGTTAGCATTTTAGCATGTTAGCATAGCCTGCGTGCTAACTGAGAGTCATCTTTAGGCCTATCCCTGTTCTTCTACTGTAATAAGAGAAGCTAGTGAACCTGGTGGCTAACTGTTAGCTTACAGCTCTTTTGACACTTAAATTAAACAGAGAGTCTTAACAACAGTGAAAAGAGTCTCTTACCTTCAACCAGAGGATTATAATATTTTACAGGACTCTGCCTTCAACACGGAGAACAGATCTGCGTCACAACCATAGACTGTAAACATTACTGGACGAACCCTGACCCGTCTGTTACATAAGCAGAAAATGAGTCCAGACAAGGTGCAGGCCAAGAGTAGGAACATATAACACGGGACAAACACACAAGACACTATACAGCACAGGACATGTGAAAATGAAAAGCAAGAATACAACAACAATGCAAAAGTTACGCACTATTACTGAACCTGAGGGTGAGCAATGGGGACAAAATTAACCAAAAAAAAAATCAGGAAGTATGTTTATCTACCTTATAACAACTATGTAACAATAACAATTTCCAAAAACCCTCAGCAAAATTAACAATCAATTCAAAATACATAACTTAAATATTAATATATAACATTTTTATCAAACCTGGAGATCCAAAAATGTGTTGGTGAACTCTATAATACAAATCAGAAAGTTTAACATACAGTACATTTGAACATCTTGAAGCTTTTTTTGTTTATAGGTAAATTCTATAATATGTATTTTTTGTAGACATTTAAAATTTGAAATCAACTTTTAATTGGACAAACAATTCCATAAACTATGTACATAATAACTACAACGAATGTGACACTGAAAATGATTAACAGATCAACATCATCTTAGGCCCCGTTCATGCAGACTCTAAAAGACAGTCATTCATGTGTTCAGTTTTTATCTGACATTGGCTTTAAGTAGTGGTGAGGTGAGGTTACCATTTCCCATGTTGCGACAAAAACATCAAAAAGGAGTTGGCCACATTCTGATATGCAGGAAATAGAATTTGTTGTACAATTAGAGAAACATATACACAAATATACACAAATATACATATATATATAGACATAAAGAGATGCAGGTAGAAGAACATACTGTACAGATATAGAAACATGCATACAAATATGTACACATACAAATATGCACATATAAACAAAGAGAAGCAGGTAGAAGAACATACTGTACAGTAATAGAAACATACATACAAATATATACACATATGTACAATATCAAAATATATAATAACTTATGTACTTTAACCACACACAGAAGTGACCAAACACCTTTTATTTAATCTCCATAAAAATGGATTAATTCAGTAAGCTTTCTGCGAACCACTTTACCTTCCTTTATTTTTTCTGCCTCTCTTCTTGCTATGTGGTTTAGTCGAACTTTGCAGTACCATGCAGTAGCCATCCTTACCAAAACATGGACATGGTTGGCTTCAACACACATGTCAAACATGTGGCTGTGCAGCTGGGGAAAGAGATTCTTCTCTGAACAATCTGCAAGAACCTGGGTGACAATTGTTGCAGTTGTTCCTCTTCCCAGTGGAGGCTTGCCCTCATTGATTTTTAGAAGCCTCTGAAAGCGTCTTTCAGTAGCTTGGCAAACTGCAGTGATGTCCGGTGATGGTTTCTGGAGGACACCTCTGTTCTTCAAAGTAATGAAATGGTGAACCGAGTCATCTGAGGTCAGTGCTTGTGAGCAAGCCATGCATGTTGTCTTCTGTTTCATCTTCTTGACGATGAAGCCTGTGATGTAAGAAATTGCTGCGTCTTTGTACTCAGATAGACTGTCAACATCTGGAAGGTCAGACAGACTGTCATCCTCAGGCACAAGCACTTCAACTGGCTTCACATCCAACCTGCGCGCAACATTCACAGTCGCAGGTGTTGAATCAAGGACGGTTGTGTTGTCACGAAGGAGACAGTTACCTGTGCCTCTTTTTACCTGATGCCTTACAAGGAGGCGCTTGTAAGCTCCTCTAAACTGCCTCACATTGGGGTTGTTGTTAAATCCGCCACGTGCTCTGATTGCAGAGAAGAACAGCTCCAAGTGGTCCTGGCTGAGTTTGTAGGTCAGAAGGTATCGGCATGGGGCTGCTGGCTGCTCTATCAGATCTTCATAGATGCCCATCACACTTCTTGCACAAGCAATGAAACCATAAATGGCAGTTCTCTTCTGTGTAGATTGCACATGTACAAGTGTGTTGTCTCTTCCTGTCATTCTGAGCCCACAAAGGAGTGACTCTGCTTCATCTAAAATGGCCTTGGCATGGTGTTTGTTTGCTGGCTTCAGGGGGGCTTTAAATCCCTTTCCAAGTGGGTTCCTGCTGTTAAGGACATCAAAAGCAGCATCAATGGTGCGCAAGAATTGAACAGTGGCTGAACATCCAAAGAACTGGGGATATTTAAGCCCCCTCTCACAATACTCAATGGCATCAGCCACACTGCTGCTGAAAAGTTGGGCTGCAAGATGTACCTTCATTTTTTGATTGCGCCACTGAATATGTGCCATCTTCAGTTTGTTGCCAAGGCGCAAACCCTCCTTCTCCTGAAGCTTGTTGAGCTCCTTGATGTACTGCCATCTTATCTGCTGGCCATCTTCTCTCACCAGAACCTCGACTGTTGAAAAGACATTCCGAAGAAGCTTGAGCATGTGACATGGATCCAAGAGAACATGGACTTTTTGTGTGAGATCTTCAGGATTGAAAAAGAAAGGTTTCATGTCCACGAGGTCCAACTTGGCACCAAGCTCTTTGACCATTGCAAAGTTTTGAGATGGTCCATCACATGTCAATGAGACAACCCTAACACCGATTTCATGAAGCCTAACTAGGCTCTCTCGGACAATGTTTGCTCTCTCTTGTCCGGTCATGCTGTTGATGAGGAAGTAAGCAATGGGGATCTTCCAAGACGCATTAACTGCAACAACCATGAGGACCAATGCTTGTGTTGCAATTACGTTTTCAATTTCACCAGCTCCGATGTCAACATATCCGTGAATTTGGTCCCCCCCAAACTCAGTCTGCTTATGAATGAAACTGTGTCCTTACCTAATCCTTTCTGATCAGCAACATGACTTTTTAAAGCTGTAAAAGAAGCAACAGTAAATCCAGGATCTGCAGAGATGCTACTATACCACTTTCTTATGGTGTGTGGATGAGGCAAAGCCAAAATAAATTTCTCTCTGACATAGTCATAGGCTTTCAGAGAGTAGAAGTGCAGTGTTGTGGCGAATTGTTTCAGATTCTCTGAAAACACAGACTTCTTCTTTTTTAGTCTTTGAAAGATCTCTCTTGGAACATCTTCGAGATCAGAAAGAAGAGAGGCACATTCCAATGAAATTAGAAGTTTCTTCTGAAGCACTTTGACTAAACCTTTCATTGAAGAAACTTTTGCCTTCAATCTTGTGTGCTGGACTTTTAACCTCAGCTTTTTTCGAGCTGCACAGAGCTTTACCTCTGTAGCAGAAGCCATCCTCTTCAGTGTTCTTGGAGAATGAGAAACACCGTAAGAGTGATCACCCTGAGATACGGCCATTAGATCAAAACTTAGCTGTTATGTCAGTGATCTAATGCTGTCCAATTTTTACTCTGATGTATGGGTTGATTGCTGCTACCTAGACCAACATCTTCCCCTGCATTCGCTGTCAGCGTAATGTCATCATGAATGACATCTTGAGCAACAAAGGCTTTTTGGGGTGTGTCTTCCATCATGAAGCAATGAGATTTACGGCACTGCTACCATCACCTACATCTGAAACCTCCTCACCACTACTCAAAACAACCATGCCATTGTCACTTACCTCATTTGCACTTACCACCAAGCATTTTCCTCCTGGCACTTTTTCCTCTGGGAAGTGGAAAATGGTAGGCACAGCAGTGTTCTTTAGACATTTCCTCCCCTATTAAAAAGTAAAAAGAAAAAGGAAGAAATTATTTAGACAGAAAATAGCAGTTATCCATTAAATCCATTTTGTGTTAATTTACTGTATTCATCTGTGTTGCACTTACACTGTGCAATTAAGCAGTTTATTGTGGATAGTACTTCATCAGTTTAAATCAATACATTTCTTTGTTAATAATAATATTTAAAATATCTCCATACCCTGGAATCAGTGCCGATGTGACAGCTTTCAAAGTGTTCACTGCACAGACGAGAGGCCTTGTTGGGAGTCCAGTTCTGTCTTCTCAGGTTGAGCATCCACTGCTCCAGCCTATCTGAATCACCTAGAGGAAAACTATTTACAGGCAAAATGTGTTAACACATATGTCAGTCTATCTTATTCACACACATCAACATGGCTGTATTTGTAGGAGCACTGAGAGTGCTGTTCTGTCGCGGCAAGAGGAGACAAAAAAGTCACGGAATACATCAGAAATATTCAGAGCCTCTGGTCCCTGGCGCACTTATTGGAGCCGTTTGGACAACATGGGTGTAACTCCCAATATTCTGTGCTAAACGGATTAACATTAGAACTGATTATTGATTGAAGTTGATGTTTCATATCTCTCTACCTCTGTGCGTAATGGCACACTTGGCACAGCTTCAATATATAGCTGATCTCTACCCGTCGAGTTGTACTTGTTATCGCATGTTTATGTTATAAAAATCATGACAGAAAATATAATTTTCAGTTTGTGGGCCGTCGAAATGAACGTCAACCAAAAAAATAATCTCAAAAATAACAATGACATATTACATTATTATTGGAAAGTACTAACGCAGAATTAATATCCAAAGTTTATTTATAAATTTTGACATTTATGTTGAGTATAGCATTCATCATAACGTCAGATAATCATATTTAAAGTCTGTGGTTAACCACCGAGGTGAACCTTTAGCTTCACACAAACTCATTCTTTTCAACATCTTAACAACTCAAATTTCTAACTCTTCGGAATTACTTTTTTCCCCAATTAAATAATGCTGGCTAGAGATGTTAACTTTAGCATCTTTGGCATGGATGGGAGATCGGCTAAACCATTGAGCGTAAATAATGGGCTACACTGAGGCCAATTGTACAGTTAGCCGGCTGGTTTACAAGCTAACGCTAAACAAGCTAGCCCCGCAAAAATAGACAGACACCTGACAGAGTATTCAATAAATATATAACACTACTATATCACTCACCGAAAAAACTGCAGAATCGACTTCTTGGATGGTCTGTTACTACAATTAACCGCACAGCAAGACATATTCGTTGTTAGATATTTGCTAAACAAACGCTCCAAACGAAGAAAAAAAGATGAAGAAAGCTAACGGTTCAAGGTCGGGAACGGGATGAAGCCGAATTAAGCTAGTGTTGAGTACATAGCTCCTGCTCCTGACGCGACCATGGACGTGACAGACAGATGCGGCGCGCAGAGCTGTCAATCAAACTGTCACAATCCTAATATGGGCATAGCCGTTTTCCTTAATAAAAAACAATCCGATGAGTTATAAAAAAACTTCACCCCCCCCCCCCCACAGTGTGAGGAGAAGGGGCCGTCAACTTCTCAGATATATCTCGTTTTTTGAACCAGGCTGTAAACATGTTGATTCCTGTGGTAAAAACGGGCTTTTTTGTCTGTGGGCTTATGGCACTTCTGGCGCTTCTGCAGCCAGCCTCAAGCAGAACCTCGAGGAACTGCAGTTTTTTGTACTTAAGCATAGGCTTCATTTTTCGAGACCGGAGGTTGACCCTTGTGCCGAACACACTCTCTCACCTCGTACTCTCTCTCCTCACTCGCTCCCCCCACACACACACACACACACACACACACACACACACACACACACACACACATGCACACTGAGCCCTGAGCCTGAGCCACTGTGTGTGTGTGTGTGTGTGTGTGTGTGGGGCAAACATTGTGACATTCATGACATCTGTTTAAACACAGACAGAACCTCAGTCTAAGTTCTTCTTGGGTAACACTTTATATGAACGCTTAAACAACTTCCGCCCTGCTTAAAACTACCAAACATTCAATCATTTTGAGGATTTTAACCCTTTAGATGCCAATTTCATTACTTGATCACTGTTGTTATTTATGAAAAAAAACAAGTTATTTTCCATATAACAAATGTTTGGTGTCTGGGGGATTTTTTTTAAATCAGTCTTTGTTTTGTTAAAATCTAAGGACAAACTGAAAATTAAAATATTAATATGCTTTTATTTACTTTGTGTTTAAAGGTTAATCAGCTTTATTATTACTTATCAGGTTATCTCTGTTGTCAGCCTTTATTTAAAGTTTGTATTGAACACTGGAGAGCAGCACTGAGCAGGTCAGGAAATCAGGTAACCTTTGTGAGCCAGGTGTGTAAACCTGCTGAGTGGCTCTAACTGACAGACAGGAGTGTCAGCGGTGTGTGTGAGAGCAGGAGTGAGGTGAGAGGCTGAGACACTTTCAGGCTGAATTCAATGAAAGGAAGACAGCAGAGATACCTTTGGTAAGTGTGCTGTGTTCTTTGGTAATTATCTGTTCAGAATGTTTGAATGGTGACATGTATTTAATGTAGGCTGTTTATTTCATAGTGATGCACTCTGCATTCTGGTTTTATAGTGTAGTGTTCACAGGAAACAATTAAATTAGAAGGGTAAATAATAATTAATATTGAACACATTTAACTGGTTTGTTTAAATTGTAAACAAAAGATTAAGAACTGAATAGATACTAAAATTCTGATTCATTTAATGGTGATATTAACTTAAATTCTGATTTGTTTTGTTTGGTGTTAAAATGGGAAAAAGGAAGGTAAGGATGCTAAAAGATGCATGGTTAACATTGTATAAGTGGAAAACTGCTTCCCCAGATTACTTTAAAATTATAATATGAATGTATATGTGAAGAATTTTGTTCATAGATATTTTCCTTGCTTTTCAGAACCACACACAATAAACAGTTGTAACCTCGCTGCATTAAAGTCTCCTCTTTGAACTCTTTTACTATCGTGGCCTAACCCAAACCAATGTGTTCAGTCTTTTAGAATAAGGGTCTGCTTGGAGGTGAAATATTGATAAATGAAAGCAGTTACTTTTATTGAAATAAGAAAAGTTTTAAGATTGATGACGAGTCAGGTTACCCTGGGAATTGGATAGCGCCAAGACCAATCGAAGAATCATTTTCCTCTTAGCTGAAAATGTATAAAAAGCAGTGAAGCAGCAAAAAGGAAGCCAAAGAGAGAAATGATAACAGAACAAATAAACATACCATTGAAGTGTTTTTTTTACCATATACCATTTAGTTACACACACTGAAGGCTATAATGCATCTCTATCGTTTCTTCTAACAATATGTTGAGTAAATCCAGAATGCCAGATGACATCTACAGGTGTTATCATTCAGTTTGTGATTTTCTTTATTTTGTATTCTGACTGCAGGATTCTTATTAAGGGTTACAGGTTTTCAGTGAAATCGACATCGACCTGACCTGACTGTGGTCGCTCTGCATCAGGATCTGCTGAACTCCTTTTCTTTACCAAAGACACTTTAGACACTCGACACAAAATAACACAAGTAGATGAAAGTCTTTCTCACTCTACATCAGTTTATTTATTACAAGGTTACACATGAGCTGTCTGAAGAACTTGTGCTACCCAACACAGAGGCCTCCAAGGAAACAGAGTGACAGAAAGAAGAGAAGATATCAGGAGAGAAGAAGGATCCTTACACTGTAACTGTTTCATATAAACCCTTTCAATTCAAACGTCATAGCTGCTCCCAACTTACTGGTTCATATGTCAGCAACAAAACATCAATGTCAAAAAAGTAGAGACAGATTTCTGTCAACAGAATTGTCTTATATCCCTTTATAACTGCACTTATACATCTGTTAGTCAATACATACTTATGAATACAGATTAGTGATGTTGTTAACTTGGATTCCTCTGGATCAGTTTTACCATTACACAGGATTAACATTTCTCTCCAGTGTGGACTAACATGTGTCTGGTCAGATTTCCTCTTTGGGAAAAACCTTTACTGCAAACAGAGCAGCTGAAGGCTTTCTCTCCTGTGTGATCTAACATGTGTGACTTCAGACCCCCCTTTTGTCTAAATTGTTTTACCACACTCAGAGCATCTAAAGGATTTCTCTCTGTGAATTGCCATGTGACATGTCAGACTGACCTTATGGGTAAATACTTTCTCACATTGAGAGCAGCTGAAGGGTTTTTCTCCAGTGTGAATCATCATGTGTCTGGTCAAGATTCCATTTACGTTAAATATTTTACTGCACTCTGAGCACCTATGTGGTCTCTTACCAGTCTTAAGTTCCTTATTTTTCAAGTTTAAAGTGAAAGTCTGCAGTCGTATTTCTTCCAGGGACTTGAGATTCTCCTCCTCTTTGGAATCATAATAATCCTCCTTTAAAAGAACAGAATTAAAACATAGGTCAGGGTAGGCTATAGGGCTGTGTAAGTAAATTCAGTTGCATTGTTATCCCAATGAAAAGATTTGCAACAATCACATCGCTGCAGTCAGAATTTATTGCAAGAAATTTGTATTTATGCAGATTTCAGCGGTTGCCCCTTATATTGCAGAGTTTAACCATCAAAGACAATATTCATAGACTTAATGAAAACATTCATACATCTTTATATTCAACAGAATTTATTTAAAAAATAAAAAGTACTTCTAAACAAACATGAATAAAATGGTAATAACTCTAATATTTCATATAAATAAATACAAATAACTAGTTTAACAGAACAAACAATATCAAACAGTGCAGGGAGTAGAAGTGGTCACAGATGGCCGAGGGATAGCAGGGGACAGGATTAACTTTATTGTCTCACAAAGTGAGAAATTTGTCTTCAGCTCTTCACCCGTGCTGCAGCCATAAAAACATCAACATCATCCTTCACATCGAACATAAAACGATAACATTATTAAGTATATAAATACTTTGGGTTCTTAGCACGAGGCAGCCCGGGTCGCTACAGAGCAGCGCCACCGTTGGAAACCGGTTAATTGTTTTATGATTGCATCTGGAGAGAGAAGATGAGCATTTGTGAAACAATGGGCGTTTTATAATATAGAGTGAACACAAAATATTAATACAAATATTTTACAAAATAGAAGAAACAAAGAAATGCATCCAAATAAAGTTAAGTACCTGTTCTCGGGCAAAGCCTCCTGTGAAGCATCTGACAACGACAGAAGAAATCGGCTCTTTGACTATTGTTGAGAAACAAAAAAAACAAAAGAAAAACAAAGACTGCTTAGTAAAAACAAGATCTGCACAACAAGAAGCTCATAGAAAGTGTAGAAAACAGCAAAATACAAAAGCAAATATTGATCATTTTATTGCAGATTTTGTGAGTACATTTTGGCAACCAAGGTGTCCAAAGGTTAAATAGAAAAGACTAATGCAATCAAATCAACTTTGTTACTAGTTTGTCACATATCCAAGACTCTAATCATCATTCAACTAATAACTTTGCATTTAAAGGGTTACAATTCAGAAAATAATTGAATGTTTTGAGCAAGTCGAAAGTTGTTTAACTTTAACTGCACTGTAAAAAAAAGATACACCATAACTACTCTATAAAATTGAGGCAACAGATTGCACGCAATATTATTAATTTAATCTAACTATGTTAAAAGTTAAGTTAATGTTACTCAAATCAGACCCTTTAGAATTACTTGTTTAAATTGAGTAGATTCAAATAAAGCACAAAAATAAATTAACCAAATTTAAACAAAAACATTAAGTAGATATCAATAAGAGAAATGTCTAAATTAGTAAAAGGTACTGATATAAATAATTAAATTTGATATATAAATGATATAAAATTGAGTAATACTAATCTTTATATTCAGTGCATTTTTTAATTTTCCTTAATAAAATTAATTAAAATGTAAATATAATAATTTCTTGGCAATTACAAACATGTTCGCGTTATGACCTACATTTTAGTGTGAGATTAGAATTAGTCGATCAGAAAATACAGAATAAATATTACTTAAGTAAGATACAATGACATTTAATGCTTGACGAAAGTAACACTTTTTATCAGACTTTATTAAAGGTACAGCATTTCAAGCAGCCTTTAACATACAGAAGATGATGCCAACAAAAGATGTGCATCCAACAAAAACACACTCTACAGTTTCATATCTCCTCAGGTGATTACCAACGTGAAGAAAATATTCTTTTTTAGAGGGATGTTGAGTTGAGCAAATTAAACATGTAAAACAGAAGATGACTCCTGGCCCTCAAGTTTCATCTTCTGGATGATATCTTGAAAGATGTGTGCGTACGGCATTCAAAGTTTTAAAGGAGCATGGACAATCATGAACAAGACAAGGTACCGGATTTCCAATTTCAAATGTCCTGTGCTGTAGTCTGTAATGGGTCAGAAGATCACCCCTTGTCGTCGCTATGAATCCACAGATTTTACACCGCCATCTCATCTGGAGACACCTAGAAGATAATACAGAAATATTTAAATTAGAGATGTGCCTTTGCTCTTATTTGAATATAAAAACATCACCCTCTCAATTACATGTGTACTATAGCTTGTATTGAAGGGCTAGTAAAAGTTATAATTAGATTTTCAGAGTTCTTCTGGAAGTGTTCTCTTTGTCTCTTTAGTTCTATTCTAAACATGAATTCTGGATGAAATGTAGAAATTCTTGTCCTAATGCTCATAATATACCCAATGAGTTTGATGAAAAACGTTGCATCTCATTTTAAATTAGAATTAGGATAAGACTTCTTTAGTCTTAACCATCAATGTTGCATTTTACTCAAATGTATTTATATTTTTCTGCTGCGTTACGCTGTAATAAATGATTCCTTAGTCATGTATATTTTACTTAATATATCTGATAAAATGTATTAAATATAAATGCTTTCTTGATTTTGTGGCAATTGTTTAAGTAACTTTCATACAAAAATGTTTGAGATAGTATCTGCTTATTTTGGTTACATTAAATATAAGGAAGACGGATTTGTAAAAAAAAAAAAAAAGTTACATTTTTACATTGAATAAAATCAATAGATATTTTATCTTTTATTATCTTTTATTTTATTAGATATTTTATATTTTTTATAGTGGGTTAACCTCCTAGGATTACTTTATCCTGCATGTTTCATGTATGACAAAAGTATAGTTTTTAACAACATTCACAAATTCACTTTGAATTACCTTATCAACGTATCTAAAAAATAAGTAAGTAGCTCTAATTATTAAGTAGTTAATGCATAGTTAAAAAAAAAAAAAGTAAGACATCTTCTTTGCATAATCAATAATAGAATGAACACAGAGGGAAACTGTAAAAATGTAGTGTAGCCTGCTAGTGACAGCTCGGTGTCAGCAAGCAGCGAGTGAGGAAATACTGTAAATTAGAGAGGATTAAATAAAGAGGAGCAATTTATGCTTTTCAGCACGTGAAAAAAAAGGAACGCGTGAGAGCTTGCACGAGTATCACAGACACAGTCACAGTCAGTGCGTGATTTAGCAGCTCTGGGCTAACAGCTCTCGGTCGTGATAAATTTTGTGTTTTTTAATGGAGCGTGGTCGTCAGTTCACGAAACTCAAATCTGTCATGATCGGCTGTGCTGAAAAATTACGGTTCAAGACACTGTCGTTGCATTGCCGATTTCTCTCCTCGCATTTTTCAACACGTTATCGTACCTTTACCTGCTGAATGAAAAAACTATGACCATGTTGTTTACATCCCTCCCCGCGCGAGCGATTCCTCTTTCCTCTTCAGCAACTTTCAAAATAAAGCTTGTGGTTTTCTCAGTGTAACTACTCGTGATATCTTTCTGATATCGTTGCGTAATACCATCACACTATAGCCTAACATAACATGCATAATTTACCTTTCCGCCGCTACTGTGTCTCTGTCTCTCTGTATTACTTTGCTTGCTAATTTTGTTTTGTAATGTAGCATACACCCACAAGTCATAAACATTACAGTATAAAATAACTCTCCTTACCTTTGTCAACCAAATTAAATCAATGAGTTAAATGGAGGGAAAGGGGCACCAGTCATCCGCACTTTCTTTATGTCTTGTGACCAGATGAGAGCCTGCTGAATTCAAAAGAAGAAAAAAGGCGCAAAATAACAGGAAGTGCTTTTCAATTAAAAACTGACTAATTCTATTGAGTTGGATTCACTCTTGATTTAGAATGACATAAACATAAAGATTATATTTAATGTAACCAAAATAAGCAGATACTATCTCAAACATTTTTGTATGAAAGTTACTTAAACAATTGCCACAAAATCAAGGACGCATTTATATTTAATACATTTGATCAGATATATTAAGTAAAATGTACATGACTACGGAATCATTTATTACAGCGTAACGCAGCAGAAAAATATAAATACATTTGAGGAGGGCACAAGAGTTATGTCTTTGAGAAGGTGTGTCTTTCATAAAAAACCCATTTTACGATATAGAAGTGTACGACGGAGGATGAGGGCCACGTTAAATTATTATTATTTTTTTAATTTTGAGATTAAACTCGTAAATTTACGTTAATAAAATCGTAAATTTACGAGATTAAAGTTGTAAATTTACGAGAATAAAACAAAAAACATTTGTTTTTAACGTGTTTAAGATTCAAACAAATATCTGAAAATTGACAGCAAGAAAACAAGGGCTGAAATATTGATAAAATAAAAACACATTTGGTACCACTTTTAGTTTTATTTTAAGTCAGAGATGATGCTTTGTGGTGTATCCAGGAATTAAACGGTATTGGAATATATCTTTGCTGCCTCGTATCCGTTTATCAATGTTTTTCATTTTTGGCTGTAATCATTCTAATTTAACTGACTTTGTCAGGGAAGTGTACAGAGTTTGGAGTTCTTCATGCTTATCGCCGCCACAGTGGCGAGCAGTATCCTGCCTCCTGACGAGCTTCTTCTACAGCATATGGAGCTCAGCGTAAGTTCAGACAGGAAGACTGGTTATATTCTTTCACTCATTCATTCATCCTTTCACTTTAACCTAAACCACTCCCCCTACTACGTCCTCTGTCTCCCTTCTCTGGTGATCAGCTGTTATGGGCGTTTTCTTCAAGTGATCAATCCGATGCTAACCAGGTATCTAGGATTTCTGCTAACTGCTTAATGCCCCTCAACCTGTACCAGCAACTGTACGTCCAACAGCATCACAGTTTTAATAAGAGTGGCAAGTGAAAACTGTAGGTGACGGTTCTATCAAGTCAAATCACTATGCTGTAGATAGGATCAGAAACCGATGATCAATCAAAGTACAGTTTCATTTAGGAGCTACGATTTAAATTAAATTTAAGTTTCAATGCTAAGCCGATCATCCTATTTTCTCAGGGATGTAGACATCCCTAGGTTTTGGGGGGGAACTTCACTTCCAGATAGTCAGGGCAGACTACAATCTAAGCATTTAATGCAAAGCGGATATTTGAAACATGACCAGATAAGTCTTCCGTAAAATGTAATTCTGCCGTCAGTGAATTCCTTCACGGTTACCGTATGGCCTGCTTATTGTACCCCGGCATTCATTCCAGGTAAATAACACCCAGTGATGAACTCAGCTTCGGTCATGAGTCGGTATAAGACCAATTCATTTATATGCTTTTAAACATCATCCAACTTGATCATACATACGGGCAAGTGTCAAGGTTGAGACTCACAGTTTAATGCAGCTTGTACTACATCATTGCTTCATCTCCAATGTGGTTACATTAATGTGCACGATCATTGTGTATGGCTGTAAGATTTTGAAGCAATTGCTTTCACGCATGTCCCATGGTAAGTGCTTTGGAAAATAATTTTCTGTCCTATGCTGTCTCGATCAGGAAATCCTTGTCAGCAGGCACGCATCAGTTGATTTATCCACAAAGGTCAATCAGAGCCATGTCATGCTGGCCACATGCCGGGTCAAACGGCCCCCAGACAGGCCAAGACACATGACCACAACTTAAGTCATGACGGGCACTCGTCAGGTCACGGATCCTAGACAAGCCGAGGCATATGACATCATTCAGGGCATTCATTTAGTATAGGCGCTGCACAACGGCAGTGGGTCAAGGCATCACGTCCTCTTCTCTCAACAACTCGGGCGATGGTCTACCCTGCCTCAAGTCCTTTATTTTCCAGATATCAGTACGAGTTTGGGAAACCAAAGATCCCTTAAACCCTAACTACTGGTAAGAAATTCATATAACTGGTGGTGGTGAGTATTATGGTCATTCTAATAGGTGACTGGTCCCTTAAACCTTAACTGCAGATAGTGTCCATGTTTGATGACCAGTCCAGCCTGTTGTCCAACTGCAGCCCCAGGTACCCGTAGGTCTTGACCACCTCCACGTTGACCCCCCCGATGGAAACAGGTTGTAGATGTGGCTTGTTCCTTTGGAAGTCCACCACCATCTCCTTGGTCTTGGAGGTGTTCAGCTGCCGATGGTTCGACCTGCACCACGTCACAAAGTCCCCTACCAGGCTCCTGTACTCCTCCTCCTGTCCATCCCTGACACAACCAACCATCACAGTGTCATCCGAGTATTTCTGCATGTGGCAGAGCTCGGAGTTATACTGGAAGTCAGAGGTATACAGGGTGAACAAGACAGGAGAGAGCACGGCCCCCTGTGGTGCTCCGATGCTGCTGACCACAGTGTCAGATGTGCAGTGTATTAAGATTGCTGTACTGTCATATTCTGCAGAGCACTTTGTGCATCTGTCTTGAAAAGTGCCCTACAATTAAAGTATTATTATTATATTATTATAGATATCTCAGGATTCATTTCCATTCCCGCTTAGAACAAAATGACTTTGAGTGTATCTGAGATTAAAGGGGGTGCAGCTACAGTGATCGGCAACAGCAAAGGAAAAGTAGTGTAGGTGTTATGAGTCCATCATGTGGTCCCAGCTGAACAGACAGGTCATGAGCACCTGTCATGACCATCCCATCATGGATGTAGTGAACACGATCTGAGTCACTGTTGTCATTTGTAAGTTTTGATTACTTTTTAAAAAAAATGTTATTAATGTTTTAACTCTTTTTTTTTTTGAGTCCATTCAATTGAGGGTGCAGACGTTTAAAATGAGGGTGCAAAAGTTTGCATTGCAGCCTTATTTTAAATGTATGAACCGGGCCTGCTCATATCGTATCATACCATGTCATGGCGTGGATTTTAAGGACATTTGGAGCGGTCTCTAATTATTTTCAATAAAACAGTAGGGAACACATGTTGTATTTAGCATCACTAAAAAGTCTCAAAGAAGAAACAAGTGAAACAATAAACTGGTCGGCCATTTTTGAACGATGAGAAAACAGGCAAGTCATGTTTTTATGTCTCTTTACATTTTTATTTTCCACTTCCCCCCTCCTTCATCAAAGTATTAACACATGCACATTTAATCATTCTGTTTACTGAACACTCCTAAACACAACCACTAGAGGGCAGCTCGATCTCTTCAATAACATCAGCAGCTCTTTCTGTTTGCATGCAGTCTGATGTATGCAGAGTATGTTTGTGTTGTTGAGCATATGTACAGGCACAAAGTATTTACTCTGAACTCTGTGGCACTGATCATATCTTTACTGTTCATTATGAGTCCGGGATCTGACTTTAATTACACCCAGTGAATAATGTATCTCTTTAAAAACCAAGAAAACCACAAAGTAATCTTTAAAAGTTTGATTCAGCCCCCTGGAGAAATAGAAGTTCACGATGTGTTTGTGTGCTTCTTTTTTTTAATTCCTCCTTCTGTGTCCTCTCATACTCCGACATCAGACATATATGCATGTGATCCACTTGACAACCTTTGTGTATTCGTCTGCTGCTGCCAGACTGAGGGTGTGTGTGTGTGTGTGTGTGTGTGTGTGTGTGTGTGTGTGTCCTGAAGATACTGAGACATCAGCGATCATCACAAAGCCTCGACCTGATCTCACCTTTAGCATAGAGACAAACTTCGGTCAGAGGAGTTCAACCTGCCTCTCAGCAGTGTGATGTAACTTTAAGGCGTTAAATGTAAATCCCTCGAATCATTTTTCTTTGTGCGTATTCGCTGTGAAGATTGTACTCAAAAATAAAATGATGGATAAGGAAAGAGATGTCAGTGCATGAAAAGCGGTTTGACAGATGAAATACGATCAGAACATGATGATGATTAGAAGCAGCTTGAAACTAAACTAATCTGTTACTGATGCTCTAAGTTGTCATGAAATGTAAAGCATAGATTTTTAAAAAGTCTTTTGAAGAGCAGAGAAAAAGAAACAGAAAGGTCCTCTGGAGTTGCCTCACAAAGAAATTGTCAAATTAAGAAAAAGAGACAAAACACAGAGTTTTTACAGTCTTACATTTCTGTTCCAGCTGTGAAATGTGTCCTCTAAACCAAACACAGCCTCAGCCATAAAAACAGAACTTGTAATAACAAAGAACAATATTCAAATCACTCAAAAATGATGCAATTATTTCAACTGAAGATCAACTTTTGACCAAGACAGCAGCGTGTGCACAAAGCAAGGCCACCGTCCATATTTGATGAACCATAAAACTTCAAATAAAAGCCCATCCCAATTTAAGGTCTTGTTCCCGTTACTAGCCTTGTGTTGCTGCACATTTGGACAGATGAAGGCAGGTCTCAGTTAGAGATATGCAGGGTGGAGAGACACACAGTACACTTAAATATTCTTTCTGGCTGTACAAATTGTTAGAAAGTGGAATTGAAGGAAAAACCTACGACATCATAAAATCAAAAAACGTTTAAAAAATGTGAAAATGTATAGATAGTTTACTATCGTAAAAAAAAGCTACATTTAGAGTTTTTTGTACTTAACTTCTTCCACTTTATACTTCTAATACATCCCTACACTTTTTTTTGGGGGGGGGGATTCTGGTAGTTCTTATTAAACTTCCAAGCTGATTAAAAACTGTCTGATTATTTGATGGGCTGAAAAGTTTTTTTAAATATTAGGTCAGAGAGTAATGTAGTTTAATTTCACTTCTCCTTTCATGTATTTATTGTTAATGCTGCTCCGCTGCCCCCCAGTGGCTCTATGAGGAAGTGACCAAACTATAGAAATACTGTATTTGCTAAGTTATTCAATGACAGAAAAATAGAACAGGTTCAAAAGTATTGTTTTATTACACAAAATGTTAAACACGGTAGAATTATGATTAAAAAATGCTTATAAAAATCAACATTGATATGAAATATCAACTTTAAATCTGCTAAAACTAGGCAAAAAACATTTTTATATATTATTGAATAAAACAAGAAGATGAGAAAACAAATATTTCTGTCTTGAAATTTTAAATAAAATTGTAATTTCTCACAAATGTTTATGTGTGCATACATTTAATTCAGCATTTTCTGACCAGCTTTGCAGGTTTCACTGTAACTTGTGTAACAGGGTTAATAACAGCATTGTGGCAAATGTTTGACAAGTGCTCGTCTGTGTGTTTTAAGATGTTGTTCCTCTTAAAATGAGGCGTGAGCAGTCTTGTTTAACGGAGCGGAGAGTCTGCATGTGGTCATTCAGCCCCGTTCTGCACCTTACGGCAGTTACAGATCATGAGAAGGTAAAACAAGTCACAACATTTAAATTATTCAGAATGAAATAAGAGCTCTGGTCCTCCACTTAAATAAAGATTATGTTTAAAAAAAATCTAAAAAAAAGCTTCCTTTGTAGAAAAATGACTTTTTAAGCCCTGATCAACTATTAACATATGTTTGAATTTGGATAAGTGATAATAACACACTGTCAGAGAGAAGTATAGCTTGTTGTTGTTTGCTTCATTTTAAGTCATGTTTAAATCTTTAAAGGAGGCATGTGTGACATTTTAAATAAATAAAGCAGAAATCAAGTCTAACCTCTGAAAATGTGTCTCTGAGTCATGACTGTCTACAATGAGTGAGAAGCTCGAGTCCCGCCTGCTGTACTGTTGTCTGAGTCATGGACAGGACGGCCTTGTGCATAAAAGCTGTTTTAGTCCAGGACTAGAGAAAAGAAGAATAACAGACTCACTGATTATTTGGATGTCACGTAAGTCTTTAGATCTCGCTCATTCTGTGTCAATTTATGTGCAATATGAAGCTACAAGCTAACCACAGGGTGCTAACATTAGCATGCTAACACAACAATGCAGCACACAGGTGATTTCAGCTCCAGCAAAGGACAATTTTGTCCGCTGCTTGCGCTTAATGGTGTTTAATTATTGTGCGTTCTAATTCATAACTCCTTTGTGTGAACGTGAGTGGAGAGGAGTTGGAGGTGTGTCTCTGGAGGAGAGCGGAGGCTTCAGAATAGAGGAGGTGTGGCCAAACAGAACTTTGTTTTGGTTTCATGCTGGAGCTCAAGGGCGACATCTACTGGATCAAAAAGTCGCACATTCTTCTTTTCAGGGTTTAATTCTAAATTCTTTTCAGCAAAGACTGTATTTTTTTTTATAATTCATATTTTTATTTCTTTTTCAAAACAAAACACTCGTCCACCACTTATACAACATCAATCTACAAACTCATCACATAAGACAATGTACACTACAACATACAATAATAGACAATAGACAATAAGGTGGTTGTTCATTTACAGAAAATTCAATCATATAACCTACTTTCCAAGTATTGTCTTATAAAGTTCCAGGGTCCTTCATCTCCACGGTCAAACTCAGAGAGACAATAAATCCATGAATTCTTTTAACCAATTGTCAATGTTAAAGCAATTTGGTTTACTTACTTTCCAATTCATCATAATAATACGCTTCACTGACAGAAAGGCTAGTGTGATGATTCGTTGTGTGAGCGTTGACTGTATGTTTCTTACTCTAATGCCAAGAAGGCAGACTATAGGACAGGGGGGTATTTTTACTTTCAGAGTTAGATTACGATAGTGCGGACAAGTAGAAGAACGGACTGCCAGGCTCATATCAGAAGTCGTTTAACTGAGTTTACTTAGTTGAAGAACGAGCACTCCACACGGAGCTGATCAGACTGCAGTGATCAACGCTGAAGGATCAATTCAAGTCTGTTGGTTTGGAAACATGTTATCATTTTATAATGCCTAATACTAAAATACCTGAAGGTGACTTTGGTCTTTGCATTGTAGCGGGTTTGACAAGGTTTTAATTTTGGGGTGCCAGTCAGAGTCAAGTCTGACAAATAAAAATTAAATGCAAACAAAAAAATAGTCAACCTGCACAAAACAGGAGCCAAGCAAGAGCGACAAACAATCAAGCAAAACAACAATGGGATTTCAAATATATATATTATCACAGGCATCAACCACACTGCAACAAAATGAATGTGAGCACTGTGTGTGCGTGTTTCACAGTCTGTGTTTGTAACTCAAAGTTCAGTCCCTTCCGGCAAAAATCCGCTCCGGTAACCCACAACCCACAGTTCAGTTCAATGTTCAAACTACAAAACAAAAACTCCGCTCCGGGTTTTACCGCGGGCCTCGAAAACAAATAAGGAAACAAAGTGAAAAGAAAACCAGCGTCTCTCTTCGCGGAGCAACAATCAAAAGACAAAGAAACAAAAGACACAGCAGGTACTCACGGGACCCAAGTTTTTAAGTCAGTCAGTAGTCAAGAGTCAGAGTTGGGCTTTTCTCCTCTGGCATCTCCTGACTCCAGGGAACAGCTGATCCACCAGGAACAGGGAAATAAACAAATCCAACAGGTAGCCGGGCCTGACAGCAACGGACCTCCAGCGACCAAGATTTGAACAAACGGCCATACACGAACTTTCAAACACGCTCTATGCCGAGGTAACCTTCTCCTTCACTGACTTTTTTCCAATGACTGTCCGCCTCGATCACCGGTGACTTGCACCTCTACAAATGCCTTTCCTGGAGGACGGATTCAGTTTGGACGGTTTTTCATTGGAGTGTGAGATGAATGTGGGTGGATGACGGAGGAAGCAATGAATGGAGGTGTGTACAAAGGAGTTCTGACTCTGCAGGCGCTACAGCATCAAAGACACTCTGTTTGTTTGTGACAACTTATTCATGTGAGCAGGTTTTATCTGTGATGAACCTTAACGAGTGACAACTGTGCTGTGGCTCTCTCTCTCTCTCTCTCTCTCTCTCTCTCTCTCTCTCTCTCTCTGTATCTCTCTCTCTCTCTCTCTCTCTGTATCTCTCTCTCTCTCTCTGTATCTCTCTCTCTCTCTCTGTCTCTCTCTCTCTGTATCTCTCTCTCTCTCTCTCTGTCTCTCTCTCTGTATCTCTCTCTCTCTCTCTGTCTCTCTCTCTGTATCTCTCTCTCTCTCTCTCTCTCTCTCTCTCTCTCTAATAACCTGTGTCAAAGTTTCTATGACCTTGAACAGCAATATTAAGAAATAATATAATAATCTCAAACAAAACATAATTATTGATGTTTTCTTCTGTAATGTGGAACATTTAAATAGAGGTGGCTGGGTTACTGTCCGAGGGAAGCATAGTCGAGAATCGAAGCACACGGTTCCCCACCAACCACTTCACGTTTCAAACTAATTTTCCCCACTCAGCGACACACCGGCTGAGAATAAAACTCTGATTATTGGAGACTCCATAGTCCGAAACGTGAAGCTAGTGAAGTCAGCGGGCATAGTTAGGTGTATACCCGGGGCCAGAGCGGGCGACAACCGGAACTTTTCCTGTGTTCAATCAGCAGATTCTTCATCTAATCTTACTTTCAAACTCTTAACCATGAGTTTGTTAAGGTGCTGTCCAACCCGGCTACTACACTGAGCATGCGCCTGTTCCGCGCGGTTCCCTCCGCCCTTCTGCTGTCTTTTCTTCTGTGTTTCTTTGTTTTTGTCCCTCCCCTCGGCCTCTGATTGGACGAGGCGGCTCTGTTCTTGCTCCGCATTGAGCAGATAAACTGTCCATCAAATAAACAAAGCTTCACAGGAGCAGATAATCTGTCATTAGTCTCCCCAAGGCAGAAAGTTAACTCATTCTATAAACAGAAAACCAAGAGTATTGATAAAAACACAACAATCAATAAAACCAAATCACAAATATCACATTTATTTATTTTATTCAAACACAGCATGAATAAAACCCAAAATATAAAAACCTGAATAAAAGAATGTGCAGTTTATGAATCATAAAAGCAACACTTCTGCCTTGTGACACATGCAGTCAGTATTTCAGCAATCCTAGTAACCTCTCTCTGCTGCAGACGGCCTCTTCTCAGTATCCAATCACTTTCTTGTACTTGAGGGCATCTTACTCCAGCATACGTTGAAACTACTTTCTTCTCTGGTGCCGTAGGTGAGGCTATGAACGAAGCTGGGCTCACTGTAGCAGAGGTGTGTGGTGGGCAGCTGGTGACTTATCATCAATGTCGCTCATGAATGATTCTTCTCTTGAATCTTCAATGTGGTAACTAAGTGAGGAGGAATCCTCCTCTACTCTCATCAGTAACAGTGAGCCGTAATAACTGTTGTAGCCACTTTGATGTGTGTTATTGTGTGGCTGGGTGGTAAGTTATGTAAATGTTGTCTGCTGCTACGTCACCTGCGCACCTGGGCACATGTGGTAATTAGTACAGCCACAGGTAGGGAGAAAAGGGAGACACAGGTGAAGGGGGATAGGGAATTAGTGAAAGCCACACTGTTTTTCAACCGTGGGAGTGTGAAGATGTCTGGATCCTAGTCTTTGTTTATGTTTGCGAGCTCGTTTTGTCTATACACCCGTCTTTTTGTTGGTGTTCTTTAAGATCGTTGAAATAAAACTTCCAAATATAATCAACGGTGGACTTTCCCTTTTTTACACACCATGAGTTGGAAATGACTTTGGATTCCCTCCAGTGGCATTTTTTGTTGTTACACTGCCACTAGAATAACAAAAGGTCATGTCATGTCAGTCAATCTCCTTTCTATACTATTTGTAGTGGCAATTTCTTCAAGATTTTTGTACAACTGTCACTGAAGTAAGAGGAGCCAATTTGTTTGTTTCTGATGGATGTTCATTCAATTAAACGTCATCCTTCATGTTTCTCCTCTCAGCTCACATTAACCTTCATGTGTCACCTGAAACAGGTCAACACATTTCCATCACAGCTTCTCTAATGTGCACAGGCTCTGATAGCAGCTGCTGTGACTGTAATGTTAGTAAACAGCGCCCTCTGCTGGCCACAGACACACAGTGATAAAGTCATTCAATGGTACAGCACACTGGAGCCCTGCTTATTCTGAAATGAGGATTACATCAAGACAAGCAGTTAAATATTTAACTTTAATTAAACGGTCAAATATTCAAACAGAACAACGATGAAGATTACATCATGTTTGTCTACAGTTTAACTTTTAATACGTTTTTCATTCATTACACTGTGGACGACTTTAGATTAGATAGGCCTAAGTTTTATTGATGTTACAGTTTTAGAGAAGAACAGATCAACAACAAGGAGGAGGAAGCGTGGAGTTCAACAGGTGGACATCTTTATTCACCTCGTTGTTGTTGTTGTTGTTGTTGTTGTTGTTGTTGTTGTTGTTGTTGAGGGCTGCTACAATGAAACTCAACCCCACATTGAAGCCGTGTGGAGTGCCAGTATCAGCCAGCAGTGATTCTACAGCTGCAGTGAGACACGTTTGGCTGAAGGTTCAAGATCACTTTCAGTGTTTTATTACATGTTTAATAAAACTTTGATTTCTAAGAAATGTGGGCAGTGTCATTTGAAACCCCGTTGCTATGGTGATAAACATCCTGTGGTGTTTCCTGTTGACGGGACTTTTTACTTTCACTTTCTCCAGTTGTGACGCAGATCTGTTCTCCGTGTTGAAGGCAGAGTCCTGTAAAATATTATAATCCTCTGGTTGAAGGTAAGAGACTCTTTTCACTGTTGTTAAGACTCTCTGTTTAATTTAAGTGTCAAAAGAGCTGTAAGCTAACAGTTAGCCACCAGGTTCACTAGCTGCTCTTATGACAGTAGAAGAACAGGGATAGGCCTAAAGATGACTCTCAGTTAGCACGCAGGCTATGCTAACATGCTAAAATGCTAACAGAACAGAGAGCAGAGTGAGGAAGGGGAGTCTGTCCTCTTCAGACAGGACTGAGGGTCTCTGAGTGAGTTCAGTGTAAATCAAACTGCAGCTCTGACACATGAGAGGAGCTGAAACATGAGTCACACTGAGCCACTGTCAGCTTTTATTCTTCATGTGTCAAACACACCAATCATGAAAGAGTGAGTGTGATGTTCAGGAAGTGTTCACAGTCTGCAGTCAAAGTACCAAAGTACTTAGTTCTACGTCTCAGTTCAGCTTTGAGACATTTCTCAGAGTAAAGTTGGATCACTTTGACTTCTGTTGTTAAGATATTAGAAGTTAAACTACACAGTGTGAGTGTTGGACTGTAATCTGATATATGAGCACATTTTTATTCCAGATGTGTTCATGTGTACGATCAGGGCTGGACTGACTATCTGACAAACCACGTATTTTCATGAAGGGCCGACGCACCTTGTGACTGATAACGTTAACTTTTGGCTAACGTTAACCTCTTAGCCATATTTTAAATCTTTCTTTTCGTACAGGTATTTTTCCAGATAGAATGAAAATAGCGAAGGTAATTTCACTTTTTAAAACAGGAGACAAACACAGCTTTACTAATTACAGACCAGTGTCCGTATTATCACAATTTTCAAAGGTACTTGAGAAATTGTTTGCAGAAAAATTTGATAATTTTATTGAAAAAAATAATTTGTTAAGTGAGAGTCAGTTTGGATTCTGGAAGAACCGGTCTACAGCTTTAGCATTAATGAAAATAACAGAAGACATTTCTACAGCAATAGACAGTAAAAAATATACAATTGGTGTTTTCATTGATCTGAAAAAAGCGTTTGATACAATAGATCACAAAATATAAATTTCTAAATTATATACGTATGGTGTGAGAGGAGTTGTTCTGAACTGGTTAAGTAGCTATTTAATTAACAGACAGCAATATGTACAATTTTCTGGTAGTACAGCTGAGTATTTGAATATTGAATGTGGAGTCCCACAAAGCTCGGTTTTGGGGCCTAAACTTTTTAATTTGTACATTAATGACATATGTGAAGTTTCTAAGTTACTGCAGTTTGTTTTATTTGCTGACGATACAAATTTTTTTTGCTCAGGACATGACTTAAAAACTCTAACAGGAAGTATTGAAAATGAAATGGTCAAATTAAAAGCATGGTTTGACGAAAATAAGTTATCCTTAAATTTGAATAAAACTAAGTTTATGATTATTGCAAACCAAAAAAAGGATGAAAACGTTTTGTTGTCTATAGATGGAGTTAATATTGAAAGAGTGTCTGAATTTCGTTTTTTGGGTGTGATCATGGATGATAAGTTAACGTGGAAATCACATATAGCTCATGTTTAAAAAAAAGTGTCCAAGAATATCTTTGTTTTAAACAAAACAAAGTTTCTCTTGGATCGTAAGGTACTGCGGATTTTGTATTGTTCACTTATTTTGCCTTATTTTAGTTCTGTTGAAGTGTGGGGTAACACTTACATCACAAACATTAATCCGTTATTTATTTTACAGAAAAGAGCGGTAAGAATCATTCATAAAGTCCACTATAGAGAGCACACCAATGGGCTGTTTTTAAGATCAGGTTTATTGAAACTGAAAGATTTAGTTGAGTTACAGACACTTGTAGTTATGTTCAGAGCAAAGAGTAAAGTATTACCAGAAAGTTTACAAAAGATGTTTGTTTTTAGCTCAGAAGATGAAGAGCATAGAAGAAAATTTCATTTTAAGCATCAGTTTGCGAGGACAGCTTTAAAACAGAAGTGTATATCTGTCATTGGAATTAAATTGTGGAATTCTTTAAATAATGACTTGAAGGGCTGTGTTCAGATATTTCAGTTTAAGAAAATGTATAAGAACAAAGTTATCAGACGGTATGACAGTGGCAGTTAGTGTATTCTGTGTGTGTTTTCCTTCTACTTTCTGAGGAAGTAAAGACTGAATTGTCAGATTTGTTTTATGTTGGCATGATATTCTTTCATTGATTGTAATTGGACAGACCATCCAGACATTTATTGTTGCTTTTTGAGTAAGGGGGCAGGCAAAACAAGAATTGTTCTTCTCCCTGCTCCTTTCCGTACATGGGATAAAGTGTGAATTGTTTTTTTTTTCTTTGTCCTTTTCTGTTGTGTGTTTTGACATGTACGGAACAAATAAAAAAAATAATAATAATTTAACACCCGGCCCCTAAAGCAGGCACAGCTGTTCATTGATTGGTGGAGCTAGGTAGACATAAAGCTGCCCCCCTCCCCCTTCCTCTCTGGGTTAAAGGAAGTGAGTCAACATCAGGAAACCACTTCTACACTGAAAGAGGAAGGGGAGGAGGGAGGGGGTCCACTCTCTCAGGCTCACACTCACTGTGCACGCCATGTAAGCGGGAGGAGAGGAGAAATGACAGAGCATTCAGATCCTTATAGATAAGAAAACAGTAGTGAGGGTGAGAAGTTAAACCCTGAAGAACCATGAGAATATTTATTAATGACATCATACATTTCTTCATACAGACAGACGGATGAAATCAAAGATTAACGCTCACTCTGTGTTACCTCATAGCATGGCATAGCGGTCAAAACAGTGAATGTGCTCTCCGTCCAGCAACACCTGAAAACCAAGTGAAAGTTCCTACCTATAAAGAGTATCACCTTAACCCAAAGGTGACACCTGCTGGAACAATTTGTGTCTTACTCTTCATTCTCCTAAACATGGCTCCTACACAGACTATAATCTGGAAGTCATATCCATAATCGATGCATCCCTAGTTTTAACATATTCTTCTGCAGCAGTAGTATTAACATGCAGCCACAGGTGGAGGGGAGAGAAGTGTGTGATCACCAGGAAGTCAGTCAAAAGCTTCATGGTGGTTTTGGGGGATACTGCAGTGTTTGCATATCAAGGGGCTGAAAGGATGGTGTGTTCATGGATCACAGGACAGATTGGAGGGTCCAGTCCAAATACAGGACTGCTTATTTTTGTCCCAGTCAAGCTCCATGGAGGACAAGTTTAACTGTGAAGATTCTGAAAAGTTTTATATGAAGATGTAATAACTCTTTATTGATCATTCTTCTCAGAGTGCAGCTCTCCCAGCAGGGGGCGCTCTGCTATGGATCAGTGTGAGGACACAGAGGAGGGAGTCCCTCCCTCTAAAACCTCTCTGTGTGAGGAACATGAAGCTCTGAGGTGAGGATCTCTAACTGTCCATGACTCTTCTCCATGTCACAGCTCAACACTCACATCTCTCCACCTTCATCATCATCATCATCATCACCATCATCATCATCATCACTGTCTCATCTGCTGCTCACAGTAACTAATAATGTTGGATTTTTTTAATCAGGATGCAGGAACAGAGACCAGACTCTCCTGGACCCAGCTGTGTGTCCATGAAGAGTGACCGGTCTAAGGGTCGCCTTGTGGACTTTAAAGATGGACGTCCTGCTGATGGAAGGTGAGATCTGAAATTGACAAAGAGCTCTGTTCTACTTTTCTGTAGGCTCACTCTTTCATCCTCAGCCATTTACATCACTCTCAGTCTTCAGTCCATGTTCACCTCTCCCAGGACTCGTACTTTTCTCCTGTTTCTCCTACTTCTCCACCAGAGGTCCTCAGAATTCACCTCCTTCTCTTCTAGGTTTCAATAGCCCAGACCTTCCCTTCTACTCTACTCACCTGTCTTCATTTTCCTCATCAGCTTCATTTAGTTTTCTCACCACTTCATGATCATTGTGTGCTTTGGTTCTATCTTGTGTTTTTTAATTTGAAGTGTTTGTATTACTGTTAGTACCTACTATTCAGTAGGTGCACGTAGGCAGATATTTGTTCCAACTTGATTCATTCAGTATGGAAGTGGCGTCATTTACGTTACCCGAACCGGCCGCATACACCGTTTTTTTTTTTTAAACTTTATTCAAGAAGAGTAATGCGCATACAGTCAAGTAAACAAAAAAATATTACAAGTAAAAGATTAAATAACTAAATAACATACAGTAGCCCAAAGAAAAGTACAAATGAAAGACAGTAATATACAGAATAAAAAGTAAAACAAACCAATAAAGACACATTTAAATAGTGAAATCATTATTTAAATAGAGGGGGAAAGGTTTTAGAATAATGCAGACATCTGTTTTCTGTTCTTAATTAAAAGTAGTGATTTCAGTCGGGACTTTAACTCTAGATTAAAAATGTATTAAATTAATCCACGCTAATTTGTTTTGATTTGGAGGTGAACGTGAGGTGACGATTTACGTTTAATTTCGCACAGCATTGTGGGTAAAATACAATTCATTTCCTGAAAGCACGCATCTGATCCATACTGCATAAAACCAGGAAGTTAGTATTCATACTGAAATGTTCAGGATACTGAGGTGGACCCAAAATATGCATACTGAATGACCACGAGAGTTTACTGAACTGTGGCTATTCAGAAAGGGCCCATGACTCTTCTCCATGTCACAGCTCAGCACTCACATCACTCAACCTTCATCATCATCATCATCATCATCACTGTCTCATCTGCTGCTCACAGTAACTAATAATGTTGTTTGTTTGTATCAGGATGCAGGAACAGAGACCAGACTCTCCTGGACCCAGCTGTGTGTCCATGAAGAGTGACCGGTCTATGGGTCGCCTTGTGGACTTTAAAGATGGACGTCCTGCTGATGGAAGGTGAGATCTGAAATTGACAAAGAGCTCTGTTCTGCTTTTCTGTAGGCTCACTCTTTCATCCACAGCCATTTACATCACTCTCAGTCTTCAGTCCATGTTCACCTCTCCCAGGACTCGTACTTTTCTCCTGTTTCTCCTACTTCTCCACCAGAGGTCCTCAGAATTCACCTCCTTCTCTTCTAGGTTTCAATAGCCCAGACCTTCCCTTCTACTCTACTCACCTGTCTTCATTTTCCTCATCAGCTTCATTTTGTTTTCTCACCACTTCATGATCATTGTGTGCTTTGGTTCTATCTTGTGTTTTTTCTTTTGAAGTGTTTGTATTTGGACCCTGACCTTCCTGAAGGCTGTAAAATGTGGAAAAGAATAATTTTATTGCAGCTGTGAGTCCATTTTTTTCTGCATTTGGGTCCTTCCCTGCACCCTATTTCCCCGACCCTGTCAGAACTTAACCTGCCTGACACAGTACCAGCCGACAGTGTGATGGACTTTATGACTTCAAAGCAAAAACAGCCCTACTAGAAAGAAGCTAAATATTCTTAGACAAAGTCAAAATAATAGGCCAAACCTTAAAAAGAGACAAATCTGAGGAAAGATTTATTTTTGGGCTCTTTGTTTAGACGGGACAGTAGATAGATTTGTAAATCAAGGAGAGAGAGAATGGGGAATGACATGCAGGAAAGGAGCCACAGGTCGGATTTGAACCTGAGCCACCCGCTTGGAGGGCTACAGTCTCCTTACATGGGACACGCACACTAACCACTAGGCCACCAGCACCCCAATTAAAGCATTTTTATTGAATGAACATTTTTGTTTTTCCCTCAGGTAGAATGAAAGTCCTCTCCTTCCTCACTCCCAATGATGACCAAAACAAACAGACATACTGTCCACAATATCAGATTTCATTCACTGAGAGTCTGCTTCTGCACGTCCATTTTAAAGACTTAAAAGTAATTATACATTTTATAGTCAGGGCTGGCGCTGCTGTAGACCAGCTCCTAGTTATGCTGCTATAGGCTTAGACTACTGGGGGAGCTGGCACCTTGAGCTCCTATATCTCCCTCCCTCTCTCTCTCTCTCTCTCTCTCTCTCTCTCTCTCTCTCTCTCTCTCTCTCTCTCCCTCTCTCTCTCTCTCTCTCTCTCTCTGTGAGATAATATTACTGCATGTTGCTATCTGTAAATCTCAGTTACTAACCACAGAATCTTTCTGAGCTGTGTTTATGTTTAAGTCGTCTTCTGTTAACTTTACTTTCATCAGTCTGAAGAATTTGAGGACAGACACAGTGTTGGCTGTATTCTGAGTGAGATACTGTTCTAATAGAAACAGAGAGAACTGTGGAGAACTTCACCTCTGCCTCCTGATTACTGATTATCCATCTGCCAGTTTAAACTGGAACAATCTGATTAAAAATGATCTTTGAAACAAGATCCAGGGTGTGGTTAAAACGATGAGTAGGTTCGTTTACACCCTGGGTGAAACCAATAGAGTCTAATGACATGAAAGCTGTGCTAAGGCTATCATTATCAACATCCACATGGATATTGAAGTCACCTACAACAATTGTTCTATCACTGCTAAGGACTACATTTGATAAGAATTCTGCAAATTCCGATAGAAATTCAGAATATGGGCCAGGAGGGCGGCAAACTACAACAACTAGAACTGGCTGAAAGGTTCTTGAGACTGGATGTGAAAGAATAAGAACAAGGCTTTCAAAAGAAGAACAATTCAGCCTTGGTCGAGGGTTAGCTAGAAGACTAGAATTATTATTATTTTTTTAAAGATCCTGAGAGCACTGAGCTGTTATTGGTTGTGGGGTGTAACAGAGAATCTATTGTCCTGAAAAGATGTCTGGGGCTGTTTATCAGGTTTGAGAAATATTCTTCCCTTGATTTTCGGATGGCTTTGTTGTAGTCTTTTATTGCTTCTACAAGTATATATGTTATCAATTTCTATTTTTGTTTTGCAGTCTGCAGTCTCTCTTAAGTGCATTGGTTGCATTGTTTTTCCATGGAATGACCTTTTTTGTTTTTACTGTCTTAGTTGTGATTGGAGAGCAGGCATCAAGCACTGTCCTCAGTTTATAATTAAAATCGGTAACAAGTTGTTCACAGGATGATGGTAAGGTGGTATTTCTGTAAGATGTTATGTAAGAGTTGTGGCTACTTCAGGGGTAATGTGCCGTTTGTTAACTGTACGTTCTATTGCACCTGGAGGAGAGTGATAAAAACTGTTAAAACAATATGTCGGCCCGCACCGGCTACAGGTGGCTGGCTAACTACTGCTGCATACGATGACTCTGACTCAGCTGTGCAGAGCCATCTCTCTAACTCAGACACCCTCGCCTCCAAAGCTAAAAATAAACTACATTTCTTAGATTATCACTAAAGGAGGACGAGGAGTAACTTAACATCTGACACGTAGCGCAGGAGAGAGCAGGAGAGGGAAAGACAGAAAACAAAGCCATTGTAAATAAAGCTAACTGCTAAGCTAGGCTAAGAGTAGGTAGCTAAAATAAACAAAACTTTTAAGCAGGTTTGTCACTAGAGAGAAAGAGTGCTTTTCGATCACTTCTGTTTGTCTGAACTTACAGTGTGTTGGAAACAACAGTCGTAAGAAACTAGGCAAAATTAACAATTAAGCTTTTAGCTTTTAGCTTTTAGCTCTAACGATCAGCACTGAACAACACAATACAGCGGCGAACAGGAAGTTATGCAATACACTCACCTGTAGTACGTAGCACGTAGCAGCCCCTGATGGAAGGTGAGAATGAAGTAATTGTTATGTCTCTGTTGTTTAAAGACTCATATCTTGGCTCAGAGTTTCATTATATATATCCTGTTGTTTTCTTGTGTAATATGTTCTGTCACAGAGTTCAACAGGAGAGCTCCAACGTTCACAGAGATCAATCAGACCAGCAGAATCCAACAGACCTGGACTCCATCTTTATGGTGTGTTCAACACACTGTTAATTAATACACTACCATTACAATAATTTAATTCTAAGTTATTGTTCTGTTTAGACCAGCTGACCTTCAGACTGACAGATGAACCACATGTTGAGTTCTACCAGTTTATATTAAATATCCAGTGTCTCCTTCTGTTCCAGCTGCTGGAGGAGAACATCATCACCTTTGTGAAGAACGAGCTGAAGAGAGTCCAGAGGGTTCTGAGTCCAGATTACCCAGAATGCTTAGAGAGTCAGAGTGAGGATGAAGAGCAGGGGAGAAACTGTAAAGAGGCATTTTTGAAGATCACTCTGCACTTCCTGAGGAGAATGAAGCAAGAGGAGCTGGCTGACTGTCTGCAGAGCAGTAAGAACATTTTAACAGATTTAGTATTTTAGAAAAAGGACAAAGAGGTTTAAAGTTCCAAACTCAGATAGTCATGTGATCTATATCAGGATCTGTTCATTGATTTCAGTTCTATCTTTATTCAGGAACGTTTGGTGCAGTGTGCCAACAAAAACTCAAATCTAACCTGAAGGAGAAGTTCCAGTGTGTGTTTGAGGGGATTGCTAAAGCAGGAAACCCAACCCTTCTGAACCAGATCTACACAGAGCTCTACATCACAGAGGGAGGGACTGGAGAGGTCAATGATGAACACGAGGTCAGACAGATTGAAACAGCATCCAGGAAACCACACAGACCAGAAACAACCATCAGACAAGAAGACATCTTTAAAGTCTCACCTGGAAGAGATGAACCAATCAGAAGAGTGATGACAAAGGGAGTGGCTGGCATCGGGAAAACAGTCTTAACACAGAAGTTCACTCTGGACTGGGCTGAAGACAAAGACAACCAGAACATACAGTTCACATTTCCATTCACTTTCAGAGAGCTGAATGTGCTGAAGAAGAAAAAGTTCAGCTTGGTGGAACTTGTTCATCACTTCTTTTCTGAAACCAAAGAAGCAGGAATCTGCAGGTTTGAAGAGTTCCAGGTTGTGTTCATCTTTGACGGTCTGGATGAGTGTCGACTTCCTCTGGACTTTAAAAACAACGAGACCCTGACTGATGTCACAGAGTCCACCTCAGTGGATGTGCTGCTGACTAACCTCATCAGGGGGAAACTGCTTCCCTCTGCTCACCTCTGGATAACTACAAGACCTGCAGCAGCCAATCAGATCCCTCCTGAGTGTGTTGACATGGTGACAGAGGTCAGAGGGTTCACTGACCCACAGAAGGAGGAGTACTTCAGGAAGAGGTTCAGAAATGAGGAGCAAGCTGACAGAATCATCTCCCACATCAAGACATCCAGAAGCCTCCACATCATGTGCCACATCCCAGTCTTCTGCTGGATCACTGCTACAGTTCTGGAGGATGTGCTGAAGACCAGAGAGGGAGGAGAGCTGCCCAAGACCCTGACTGAGATGTACATCCACTTCCTGGTGGTTCAGTCCAAACTGAAGAACATCAAGTATGATGGAGGAGCTGAGAGTCCAGAGAGCAGGAAGATGATTGAGTCTCTGGGAAAAATGGCTTTTGAGCAGCTGCAGAAAGGAAACCTGATCTTCTATGACTCAGACCTGACAGAGTGTGGCATCGATATCAGAGCAGCCTCAGTGTACTCAGGAGTGTTCACACAGATCTTTAAAGAGGAGAGAGGACTGTACCAGGACAAGGTGTTCTGCTTCATCCATCTGAGTGTTCAGGAGTTTCTGGCTGCTCTTCATGTCCATCTGACCTTCATCAACTCTGGAGTCAATCTGATGTCAGAAGAACAAACAACATCCAGGTGGTCTAAAGTATTGAGAGAAAAACCTAACCCAACACATTTATATCAGAGTGCTGTGGACCAGGCCTTACAGAGTCCTAATGGACACCTGGACTTGTTCCTCCGCTTCCTCCTCGGTCTTTCTCTAGAGACCAATCAGAATCTCATACGAGGTCTGCTGACACACACAGGAAGTGGCTCACAGACTAATCAGACAACAGTCAAGTACATCAAGGAGAAGATCAGTGAGGATCTGTCTGCAGAGAAAAGCATCAATCTGTTCCACTGTCTGAATGAACTGAATGATCGTTCTCTAGTGGAGGAGATCCAACAGTCCCTGAGATCAGGACGTCTCTCTACAGATAAACTGTCTCCTGCTCAGTGGTCAGCTCTGGTCTTCATCTTACTGTCATCAGAAAAAGATCTGGACGTGTTTGACCTGAAGAAATACTCTGCTTCAGAGGAGGCTCTTCTGAGGCTGCTGCCTGTGATCAAAGCTTCAAACAAAGCTCTGTACGTGCTCACATAACTATCCAGTTCAAATGTAGTTCTCTTCATTCAGAAATAACTACTATAGTTTGTAATTGCTTTCATTTGTGTTCTTCTGAATCCTCTTCAGGCTGAGTGTCTGTAACCTCTCAGAGAGAAGCTGTGAAGCTCTGTCCTCAGTCCTCAGCTCCCAGTCCTCTAGTCTGAGAGAGCTGGACCTGAGCAACAACAACCTGCATGATTCAGGAGTGAAGCTGCTGTCTACTGGATTAAAGAGTCCACTCTGTAGACTGGACACTCTCAGGTTAGTGTGCTGCTGATCCACATTATTCATCTAAAATCACATTTTCTTGATGAATCATTTATTAAATGGGCCTTGGTGGTGGTTTAAAGTTTTCCTGTATGTTTCCACATTAAAGCTGTAAAGCTCTGAGCTCGTTCTATAGCTCTCAGTCTTTTAGTCTGAGGAAGCTGGACTGGAATAAAGAAAGTTAAATATGAAGTTCTTTCCCCACCAACAAACAAACCATGGATAATGTTTGGAACATAAAGAACTAAAGAATCTTTATTTCAGATGAAACAGTTCAGAACTGTTTCTACATCACTGCTGATGTCAAAGCAGTCTGTGTGTTTATCTCATGCTCTGTCTTACCTTCACTATTTGTCACCAGAGTAAATATTGATTAGTATCAGATTATGAAGTCTATTCTGTTCAGCTGCATGGTTATGACGGGATGTTACTGGTAAAACAGAGAAGAATGGACCAATGGATGTTAAGCATGTTGTGTGTGTGTGTGTGTGTAGTCTGTCAGGTTGTCTGATCACAGAAGAAGGTTGTGCGTCTCTGGCCTCAGCTCTAAGCTCCTCCCCCCTGAGACATCTGGACCTGAGCTACAATCATCCAGGAGAACGAGGAGAGAAGCTGCTGTCTGCTGGACTGGAGGATCCACACTGCAGACTGGAGACACTGAGGTACAGACAGACACACAGAAGCTGTCTCACTGTTTCTGAATGATGAACTCTGCTTCTTGTCTGATGCTGGATTTAAATGAAGATGTATGAAATAGATTCTGATCTGGTTTCTTCCTCCAGGTTGGACCATAGTGGACTGCACAGACTGAAGCCTGGTCTGAGGAAGTGTGAGTGTGTTTTCATTTCTCTTCATCAGAACACAGCAGCACATGTTGGAGTGTAGAAGAGTAAATGCTCTTGAACAATCAGACAGAGACTATGGCTTGTGAATAGAGGATTTGATTATTTCTCTCTGAGAAGTTAATAACAATAACTTAGATTTATATAGCGCCTTTCATGAAACCCAAGGATGCTTTACAAAGTGTGTGTGTGTGTGTGTGTGTGTGTGTGTGTGTGTGTGTGTGTGTGTGTGTGTGTGTGTGTGTGTGTGTGTGTGTGTGTGTGTGTGTGTGTGTGTGTGTGTGTGTGTGTGTGTGGGGGGGGGGGGGGGGGCGTAATGGGAGACAACAAGAGAGGAATAGAAAAACACAAACAGAGAAGAGAAAGGATAGAAACACTAGACAAACAAATGAAGGAGAAAGGGAGTGGGTGATCAGCTGAGGGGAGTGTTAGATGAGGCTGAATGCTTTGGTGAACAGATGGTGTTTGAGGAGGTTTTTAAAAATGACCAGGGGTCTCATTTATAAAAGAGTGCGTAAAATTCATACTAAAAATGTACGTGTGCCAAAAACCTGGAAATGGCGTGCGCACAAAATGATTCAGAGTTATAAAACCGTTCGTACGCACACCTGCACGCAATGTTCCCTTTATAAATCACCATCCACCTGGAAATGTGCGCACGTAGATTAGTCCCATGTTCCGCCCTCTACACGCCCACATTCAACCATAAACGGTCAATGCAAAGCAGCTCGTGAATGAAAATGCATACAAACGAGGGGGCAGATCAAAGGTTTCCAGCGTTGGATCACGAAAACTGAAGTTTAGACGAAGAAACAAAACTTTCTGACCCAGAAACAAAGGAACTTGTGAATGAAGTGAAGGATAAAATGGACATATCGGTAGTTTGCTGCAGCAGGAGGATCACGAACTGAAGAAAATTCAGAGAATGACACCACGTCGCTGCTGCATTCACGCTGTCCTATGTGCCAAAACATCCACCGTTCATCATTACGCACGAGTATATCTGCAATGTTTACATGTTTACAGGACCCACACTGATTTCTTCATATAGTGGCAGAGAGGACACGTCAGTCAGCATTCTCCCTCACTCTATCATATTATTAATCAAAGGTTTGATCAACCAACAAAAACTTTAAATTGTTGGCCACATATTTTCGTGGGCATCTCCGTCTGCACTGTGACTAATTATGATCAAATATATGGCTTAATGATCGTGTCAGAGATGCCCCGACTTAATGTCCACACTTGAATTATTTTCAGAATAAATACATGCAGCTGATGAAGATGTGCTGAGTATGGAGGAGGTGAAATGTGTGAAGCCATCGCCATGTCTCTGTGCACTCTTTATTAAAACTAAAAATCACAATTGATGATAAATGCAAGATATTGAAATATATGAATGAAAACTGGAGGCTCTATGGTCTTTGTGTTAGTCTAATGTTTAACTCTACATCAGTGATTACATTAGTGTATAAGTCCGGTCCTCTGAGGTCCGTCCGGGATAATGAAGGCGAGACGGCGCTGATGCAATATGTATGTGGCAGACTTTTATTTTTTATTTTTATTTTATGTTTATATATTGTCATAATGAAAGTTACTTATTGGAAACGGCTCATTACATGCGCGATTATAGCCTAAATAAAACCATCGGTTTGAATGATTGTGATGACGTGGATCTGTCAGTAAAGTTTGATATTTAGTGAAATAGGTTTGCTTTGTTGTTAAGGGAGCGAGCATTCTGCAGCATAAATGAGGCGGTGGTGTATTCTGAAGCAGAGGGGGAGAGAGGAGTGGTTCTGTCAACACACACAACAACAGGTATCAGGTTTCTGCTGTGATTTGTTGTGATGATGGCGCCGGTCAGACACTACAGTGGGGATAGCATGGTCAGTGTAAACAAACTTGCATCGGGCAGCCCTATGCACGTAGTGAGGACGGCGCAGGAGTCCGAAAGATTTAATGGAAGCAAGGTTGTCCGGAGAGAAGTGGCAGGTGAGATTCTGGAGTTGCAGAGCGGAGTATGTTAGTAGTACCATGTCCGCAGCAGGGAGAGCAGCTGCTAGCCGCAGGCTGAAAGCCGCAAGCTACCGGGCGCCAGCCGGGGTCAGGAAAACCGCAGGAATGAGAGCAAAACCAGGATAAGGAAAGGACCAATTTTGTGGCAGACGGGGGACCCGTCTGGACACAATCTGAGCAGGAGAGCAGCAGCCGGCAGTCTGGTTGTCAGGCAGGCCTCTTCACCAGCAGCCGAGCCAGAGTAGGGGGGAAGCGGCAGCCAGCGGTAGCCAACAGGTGGCGCAGGGCGACGGGTCCAAGCCAGGTAGGGAGCCGACGTGGCCGACGAAGAAGGACGGTCCACCAATAAGGCAGGCGAGGGTCCAGTGATCACAGACTGGTGAGGATATCCTGATAGCTGTGAGAGAAGCTAACAGCTGATCGGCGGCTAGCGCTAACAGCTGATCGTCATAGATGGTGAGTAGCTGTCAGTTTACACAAACTGAAAGCAGCAGCAAAGTCGATCTGTTTGCAGACTGTTAGTAAAGGATAAGTAGGAGGGAGAAGCATAGATAGCACAAAAGAAACACCATTTTTGTCACGGATCGCGAAGCGGCGACATACACGCCAGCGTCCTCGCTCAACCGGAACTTTTATAACATCCCAATCATCCTTTTATGGGCAATCAACACACTGAGCAATTACAACATGTGTGCTATATGAAGACCATTTCCTAGAAGTTTCCTGGACAGACAACTGGTCTCTTAACAGGAAAGAGTGTGTGTGTGTGTGTGTGTGTGTGTGTGTGTGTGTGTGTGTGTGTGTGTGTGTGTGTGTGTGTGTGTGTGTGTGTGTGTGTGTGTGTGTGTGTGTGTGTGTGTGTGTGTGTGTATGTGTGTGTGTGTGTGTGTGTCTTGTGTATCAGAACATGATCTTATGACTTGGCTAAATTCAGAGGTTAGATAACTATTGGTTTGTGCCTGCTGCTGTCCAGATTGTGTTTCTGTTATGATTAAACCTTTCAAACTACAACAGGATGAGGGCTGGAAGTAACACAAAGTGATGATAAAAGTGAGGGTGATGGAAACTCATGGGAGTTTAAATATGAAATAAAAAATGTAAACTGAAATAAAAGTGATAATCCAGTGAATAGAAAATCACCATTCATCACATCCAACAGAAATGTATATTTTACAACATGCAGTTTTTGTGACATTTCACATTTTGATGTTGGCTGCTGGCCGGCTGCTCGTAGTCGAGCTCGTGGAGCTCATCAACTTTAAAAACAGCAGAAATCATTTTTGATTTGACGTTCATTTTCATAAACATGTAAATATGCAGAGTCTCCAACATCAAGTTCTCTCCTCAAAAACATCCAGACGTGAATTCAGTGATGAAATAGAAACAGAATATCTTTAGAGACATAAGCTAGCTCTCCTCCTCGTCTTCTGGCTGTGCAGACAGTAAGGCACACAGCAAAGTCCACGATCACCATAGTACAGGCCAGCAGGAACATCCAACAACAATACACAAGTCAGCTGCAGGCCGCCAGGTGGCCAGGTGAGGTCGGGACGGCGTGGCCTACACCTTAGACAAGAAGAGAAAAACTCACAAGGACTGAGTTGTCATCTGTTTCTTCAGATTTCGATCTGTTCATCCAGTCCAGTTAAATTTACATTAAAACAAAAACATGTATGTTGTAGAGCCTAGATTGATGGAAAATAAATGGTCTCCATGACTTCAGAAACACAGTTTAAAAGTAGTTAGACAGGACAAAGGGACGTGGCACACTCCTGCTGCCATCACATTGTGTGTGACAGTGAAAGTGGAAATGAGGCTCCTGTTTGTGCTGAATGTGACCTCTGAGGACAGAACAGTTGGAGACAGCAGATGGTTCATAGATTCTTTGTGCTGCACTTTGATTAGTCAGACTTTATTCACCGCATGTGTTTGTTGATTTGGATCTCCATTCTTCCTGGCTGCCATGGTAACTCCATTTGAACTTGATTAGAAGTGGATTATTACATTTCAGTGCTGTCAAACATCATTCAGTGCTGAATATGAACTGTAAGTTTGATTGACTCTCAGTAAGTAGGGGTGTAACGGTACACAAACATTTCAGTTCAGTACAGTTCTCAGTTTTGAAGCTTCGGTTTGGTACATTTTCACTACAGTAAAGGGACCTGATGCAACGCTTTTTTTTCTTTATTAGGAACATTTATAATTTCCCTTTTACACATTGGACTAAGTGCAGCATCGACAGTTCAGACTTGTACACCTGCTCAGGTTACTTTTTAATAACATTTTAAATTAAACATTGTAAAAAAAACATAAAATAAACTTATGCTGCTTCCTTCAACCAAAAGAGTCTCCAATAAATAAAAGATATGAATGAAATAAAGTATTTTAGAATGAAATGAAGTCATTAATATAGCCTATATATAAAAATATTTCTTTTAAATTACACTTCCACCTTTTAGTTTATGAAGGCAACACTTTTTTGAATGCTCTTTGAGCACATAATAAACCTAATCACATCTGGGACAGTGTAGTTTCAGAACTATTAATATTTCCCTCTGTCGATATAAGAACTTCAATGGCATTTTTTATGGCTTTGGCCCGTTTAGAATTACTAGCAAAAGGCTGTCTGTTTTTTCCTAGTTGCAGTGATGTTTACGTTCACGTGGTGCCTTTTCAAGTGCTTTAATAAGTTGGACGTGTTGCCTGTGACGTACCCGATGTCCGCTGAACAACAACGGCACACTACTCTCGTCTTGTCAACGTCTCTTTGTCCATTATTGTGGGAATGGGGAGGGAGGTGTTCATTCTATCATGCTGCAGGTTATTCTCCCACACAGACGCGTCTCCCCCTCCCCTTTTGCTCTTAGTTTGAGCGGGATCATCGCTGAAAATGAAAACAAAACTTAAGAGTAAGTCTGTAAAAAGAACTCCATCCCGGTTATATGCAACTGTCCAGACCAACAGGACTCGAGGAACTACTAATCTGCACAGTTTGCACAGTTTATGTTTGAACTTTTTTACAAGTTATTAACTAAAAGCTGTGTTCCATACCAGCAGCTGCAGCCTTCCTCCACCCTGAGGTGTGCTTCTGCTTTGTGGTCCGTGTGGGAACACAGATTAAATCACTTTTGTTCTGCACGTACTCGGATCAGTCCTGTACTGAAACGGTCTGGTCCGAGTACGTGTACCTTTACACCCCTATCAGTAAGTGTCAGTAAAGTTGTTGATGAATGAACAGATGATAACCTGCAGCTGTGTTGTGTCTCGTTCTCTCCATCAGACGCCTGTGAGCTGGAACTGGACACAAACACAGTGAACAGAAAACTGAAACTGTCTGACAACAACAGGAAGGTGACACGTGTGGAGGAGCTTCAGTCATATCCTGATCATCCAGACAGATTTGATAACTGGCCTCAGCTGCTGTGTAGGACTGGTCTGACTGGTCGCTGTTACTGGGAGGTCGAGTGGAGAGGACATGTTTATGTATCAGTGAGTTACAGAGGAATCAGAAGGAGAGGAGACAGTCATGAATGTTGGTTTGGATTTAATGATCAGTCCTGGAGTCTGATCTGCTCTGATAGAGGTTACTCTGTCTGTCACAATCACATAAGAACAAAGATCCCCTCCTCCTCCTCCTCCTCCTCCTCCTCCTCTGTCTCTCACAGAGTAGCAGTGTATGTGGACTGTCCTGCTGGCTCTCTGTCCTTCTACAGAGTCTCCTCTGACACACTGATCCACCTCCACACCTTCAACACCACATTCACTGAACCTCTCTATCCTGGGTTTGGGTCCTGGTCTCTTGGTTCTTCAGTGTCTCTGTGTCGTCTGTCGGTCTGAGAAACACTGCTGACTGAAGATCAGCTGACTCTGTTCACTCTGTCCAGCTGGTCTGTTTCATGGTTGGGGGGTGTGATAATGGGGGGTGGGGGTGGTAATGGGGGTTAAATGTTCTACATTACAGAAAAACAATGGACCCCCTTCTTTAATGTCTGTATTGTTCTGATCTCAGCAATAAAAAACAAGTGACAATTAAACAATTAAAGTCCTCCTCCTGCTGTCTTGATATTGGCAGCAGGAGGAGGAGTCATGGCTCCAGATCTGTTACAAATGGTAAACTTGTCTCTCAGGTGTCTTCCCACAGGCCCTGAAAACAGCAGTCATCAAGCCACTACTAGAAAAGAACAATCTAGACAATAATGAATAATTACAGGCCTATATCAAATCTTCCTCTGTGAGGTCAAATGATAGACAAAGCTGTGTTTCAGAAGTTAAATAACTTCTTGATATTGAACAACTGTTTGGATGTCTTCCAGTCAGGTTTTGGACCAAACCGCAGCACTGAGACAGCTCTGGTTAAAGAGTAACTAAACCCTAAAACCACTTTCTTCAACTCTAAACCTCTGTATTTGAGTATTAAGTAGTGTTATGGATCAATCCAAGTCCCAATCTCGACATTTGAGTACAAAGTATTGAAATTTGAAATATTGTGTTAGAAATGTGCATAGTGTCTGCCCTTCTGTTTGAAAAACTCTAACAGTTTTTTTGGAGTACAGTATGACGTAGGAGTACAGCCCCACGTCACCAAACCTATAAAAGCCTCGTCACCCGACTCGGCGAACTGTGGGGACTCAAGTGTGTGTGTGTATTTGTGTGTGTGTGTATTTGTGTGTGTGGGGCAAACATTGTATCATGTTGCGGCTGATAACGGCGTGAAGCAGTGAGTGGGGGAGTTTACCCCCGTGCCCCCCTCCTTCTCCAAGTTGATGCATTCTCCTGCTTATTCTGCTCCGGTCCCCGGCATCATAACATGCCTCTCGCTCACACCTGAAGAACACACTCTCTCACCTCGTACTCTCTCTCCTCACTCGCTCCCCCCACACACAGTCTAAAGTGTTTCATGACATCTGTTTAAACACAGACAGAACCTCAGTCTAAGTTCTTCTTGGGTAACACTTTATATGAAGGTCCTTGAAATAAGATGTTATTACCATCAAATCTGCTGTATAAGACACACTTTAAACCCTCAGGCATCAGTTTAATTTACTACCCTCTTCAGTCATTAAGGACAAAAATGTCCACTTCCAAAAATCTGCTATAAAAATAGAACAGATTACTTTTTTTTTTTTTTGCTTCTTTCTGCATAAATCTCTTAAACAACTTCAGCCCTGCTCAAAACTACCAAACATTCAATCATTTTGAGGATTTTAAGCCTTTAGATGCCAATTTGATTACTTGATCACTGTTGTCAAGAAGGCACCAAAATGTATTTCACATTTCTACATATATGACCCAATGTCAATACAGATTCATGTTTCAACGGGTGAAGTATCCCTTTAAAGAAATGATTGACACGGCATCACAGAGAGAGAAAGAAGAGACTAGAGTGAAAGAGATAGATAGATAGATAGATAAATAGATAATACTTTATTGTCAGACGTAGTCTGAAATTTGCCTTGCGTCACAGCGGCTCTGTTTGCGGCACATCCCTGTAAAGCCTGACACATCAAAAAATAACAAGAAAATTCTATTTTTTTGGAATTGAGATGTTTATTAAACCCTTAAACAAAATCCCCCCAAATGTTTTTGTCATATCATGTTGTTTATGATATTTGTTTTGTAGCACATTGATACATCGGGCGTTTTTTGGCAAATTTTTGCACACAACAATGTTTGTTTTAGAAACAAAAACAAAATATGCCCTTCACATTTTGAAAATACAGAACATTTCATGCAGTTTTTCTCATTTTTTTAACATAACACTTTTTACAGCCTTTTTATTTCATTTTGTAGTAGGCACAAAAACAGTTTCTGTCCTTGTTCAGGTAAAGATGCACCTCACACTTCTCACAGTAGACATGTGAGAAGTGATTGCCAGTGCAGTGCTTGCATCTCTGTCGGGTTTCCCATGTTGGAAAATGATCAATGCCATCCCTTCTCACATCAAGAGGCACACTGCAGCTTGGTCTTTTACGGGGTGGTGTTGGAGTCTCTTCTGGAGAGGATAGTGGTCTGCCACACCTGATTTTGGCCTTTCCTGCGCTTGTCAGAGAAGTGCCAACCAAAGCCTGAAACCTTCGCAGAGGCACGGGTTTCTTCTTGGGGTTTAGCTTCTTCTGGTCTCTTCTGTAGAGGTTCCACGCATTGATGACTGCCACTGTAACAGTGTTCCACCAGATGTACATGTACCATCTTCGGGATCTGAAGCTGAACTTGTAAAGTGCAGACAGCATATCAAGGAGATCAACACCTCCCATGAACTTGTTATATGTTTCAACAATGGCTGGTCTGGGAACCATTATGTGAGTTTTGGATTTGCGATCCCAGCGTTTCACATTTCCCACAGGTTCAGTGCCAACAAAAGAGGAAATCAGGTTCACTGCTTTGTTGTCGTACCATCTTACAACGATGTTGTTTTCCTGGTTCACTCTGAAGTTCATTGACCCTCTTCCATTTTTCTTCAATTCTTTTTCATCCATCATGGTGCAGTGTTTCATCCTGTTCATCCGGATCGTGCCAACATAGTGGATTCCTCTTTCTTTTAGGTGTTGCACCAGGGGAACTGATGTGAAGTAGTTGTCTGCAAAGACCTTGTGATTTTTTCCTGCTGGAAGTGTTGATGTCATTTTCAGCACAGCTTCTCCTGTAACACCTACTTCAGACTTTTCTCTGTCTGGATTATCTGCACCTTGACAAATATCAAAGTCATAAAGAAAGCCACTTTGTCCAGCACGTCCCCACATTTTGAAACCCCATTTGTGAGGTTTTGCAGGCATGTAGACACGTAGATGAGATTTTCCCTTAAATGGCACCATGATTTCATCAACTGCATGGCTTTCTTCAGGAGGTATGCAGAGAAACTGTTCCCCCAGTTTTTGTAACCATGGCCTGAGCTTCCACAGTTTATCTTTCTTTGCATCATCAGACACACTGAGGTTGTCCTGAAAGTGAATCACTGTCAGCAATTTCAGAAACCGATCTCGAGACATCACATGACAAACTGCAGGGAGCCTTGTCTCCATCTCCCAAAAGGCTCTCACAGAGGACATCTGTACTAACCCCATATGAATGTACATGCCTAGAACCTGCTCTATTTCCTTGGCAGTTGTGTTTACTGACTTGCCCTCTTTTTGTACACTGTACAGGTTTGTTTGTTCTGCAGTTTCCTCTAGCATTTCATCAGTGACAAACTGTTTGAAATACATGTATGGTGTCCAGTCACACCTGTCTTCTGTGCCTTCCTCAACACTTGCAATGAAATCGATAGATGGAGCTTGATATTTTATTTTTCTCCATCTGTATTCTTTCCTTTGTGCATTGGCCTTCACTGACTCCTTTCAGATTGTGTCCTGTGTTGTTGTTGGGATCTCAACTTCTGTGCTTGTCTGGGCTACACTTTCATCTTGATAGTCTTCCTCATCACTGCTATCTGAACTTCCATCATCATGCATGGTCTGAGGAGTCCATTCTTCCTCATCCTCCTCACCATCTTCCCCTAACTGCTCTATGTCACTTGAATTGCCATCCATTATCATGTTGATGACATTTCCAATGTACGTTTGTTTTCTCACTTCTTCCTCTATTCTTTTTGACATCTAAAAATACACACATAACAAATTGGTCAATATAGTGTAGCGATTATGATTTCAGAGGAATTGTTATTGTGAAAATACCCAAAATGTTTTTTTTAAATGGCATTTCAGTCATTAATTAGATTTATTAAATCATTAAAATAGTGTGTGTTTGTATAGTGGTAGGCATGATGTAGATTACATTACAAAAATGTAAAATGACCGTTCAAGGATAAAGCACCTTATATACCTGCAGTATCAAATGTGATACACACATTTTTAACATGATTTAACTGTAATATGAAGAATGAATTATTAAGTAATGATACATTGTTTTAATACAGAATATACTCATATTAAAGAATTAGTAACAATATAAATGTTATTCTTACTGTAACTTCTTGAAAATTAGCAAAGATTTTCCTGCTGAAAGTGTGTGGATGCTAGCATGATGGTGGCCATTTTTTAAAGGTCAAAAAAAGCCCTTCCACTGCCTGCAGTAGAATGCAAATCCTCTAGGGGGCAGAATACATGTATCAGGTCATATACAGGTTTTAAAGGAAAGTTTTGATCATGTTGATAAGACAGAGGTCTCAGAAACTTGCGTAGCAAATATGATACAAATGGTTTTATAGGGTTAAGACAGGAAACAAAGATACAAACATTTGAAACAACACTCAAACGCCAAACAAATGCACAGAGGCCCTAAACGTGCTTTGGTCGAGGATTCAGCTCCACATTCAATTTTAGGATTGATTGTGAACAAAAGAGTGTTTCAGTCTGACCTTATTAAAACGTGGGACCCTGTATCTCCAGTTTGATGGTATCAGTTCATACTCTGTGTTCAGGGCGTGGTCATGGTCAGAGGCGATGCAGTTAGCCAGTCTTAAAATGCTTTTGTTGTAGGCCGATTCATAGAGTCTTTGCATGGGTTGGCCTACAATCTTAGAGCAGATGTTCAACTGCTGGAGCAGTTTAGACTTCAGAGTGGCAGACAGACACATATACCATGAGGTGTTACAATACTGTAGGACACTTAGAATCACAGAGGTAACGAACAAAAGAAGAATCTGTCGACTCGCCCCAAAAGATCTCAGACGGCGGGGAAATAAATTCTTTGTTTTGTCTTTTTACAGATGTAGTCGATGTGATCTTTCCAGGACAACAGATGGTCGATCATTATACCCAGATATTTATAAGATGACACTTGCTTGATTTTTTCATCATGAATGAGAATAGGAGCTTTATGAGCATCAGACAGTGAACCAAATACAATTTCATCTGTTTTCTTTGCATTGATCTCTAGAGCATGGTCATCACTCCACATAACCATTTTGTTCACAGCATGTTGGTGCAGTCCAGGGTCGTCAGAGTTACTTAACAGAGAAATCAGAGCTGTATCGTCAGAGTACTTCAGAGTGTACTGATTTTGTGTATCAGACCGACAGTCATCTGTATAAAAAGTGAAAAGCACAGCTGAGCTCACACAACCCTGAGGAGCGCCAACATTAGTTGTGATAGCAGATGAAAGGGTGTTATTCACCTTCACAAACTGGATTCTGTTAGTGAAAAAAAAAGCATACCAAAGAGTCAAGTAGGGGTTAAGTTTTTGTTGAATCATTTTTGATACTAAGATGTCTGCTTTTATTGTGTTAAATGCTGATGAAAAGTCTAGAAAGAGGGCTCTTGCAAATGTATTTGGCTTATCTAAATGTTTGGTGATGATATGGACGAAAGATGTTTGAGCAGTATTCTTTCTAGAGATTTCATGATCACTGAGGTAAGAGCTATTGGTCTGAAGTCTTTATGATCCCTTGGACATGGAATCTTAGGTAAAGGTTTTATGTACAAAGTTTTCCATGACATAGGGACCTCGTGTGTGTCAACTGAAGACTGAAAAATTGGTTGCCATACTGGAGCCAACTCAGCTGCAAAGTTTTTTAGCAGAAAACCACTACACTTATCAGGTCCCACTGCTTTCTTTGTATTTGTATCCTGAAATGTTTTCCTTACATCTTCAACAGTGATGATAATTCTGTCTGAAGCTGCAGGTATGATGGTTCTGAGTATTTCAGGGAATTTTGCAGGGTCGTCTTGTGATTCAAATCTAGTAAAAAAAAGTTCATTGTCTGTCGCAATTGATTTGATTGGAGTTGACATGCCCGTCATAGCTTTCATGTTGTCCCACACTCTTTTAGGGGTTTTAGCTTTAAAGGCTTGTTCAAGAAGCTGTCTGTGTTCCACTTTTGCTTCTCTCAGTCTGATTCTCAACTCTTTTTCTGTAAGTTTTAGTGCTTCTGGATTTTTATTTTTAAAAGCCACTTTTCTTGTATTTATGACTGCCTAGTGACATATGATTTATTATTAGGGTAAATTTTAATTTCCTTTGTTGGAACAACAGCTCTACACAAAAATTGATATAATCATTTGTAACATCAGTTATGTCATTTATGGAGCCCTCATGAAAAATTTAACAATTTGTCCATCCAAAACAGGCTTTCAGTTGTTCTTTACTCTCATTTGTCCATGTCCTAATCACTTTCTTTTCTGGTTTACTTCTCTTAAGTTTTGTCTTATACACTGGAATCATGTGCACAACATTGTGGTCGGACTTTAATATAGGTGGCTGGCACTTGGACACATAAGCACCTTTAACAGCACAGTTTCCAGGTGACAATGATTCAAGTCTCCCAAAACTATAGCCGGTGCCTCAGGGTAGTTGAGTTGTAGCTCAGGAACACAGTCAGCTATGGTCTGTGCAGCTTGTGACGCTTTCCTGTTTGGGGGTGCGTATACAACGAACAGCAAAATACACCCAAATTCTCTCTTGGCAAATAAAATGGTCTTAAAGTCATACTGAGAATTTCTACATTTGGATCATAGATCGTTGACTGAGTGCATTCGGCACCATAGATCGTTTATATACACGCAGATGCTTCCTCCCCTTGTTTTTCCTGAGTCAGCGTCTCTGTCTGCTCGCAGCAAAGTAAATCCGGGGACATGAAAGAGGGAGTCAGGCATCGTAGCTTGTAACCAGCTTTCTGTAAAGCATAACAGAGATGCCTCTCGGAATTCATTACAGTACCTTGTGTATGTTCGTATAGCATCCACTTTGTTGCTCAAAGAGTGCAGGTTTGTGAAGACAATAGATGGGAGTGGTGGCCGATTTGATCTCTTTCGTAACCGGTTTCGAATTCCTCCTCTCTTTTTCCTTTTTTTGGTCCTGATGAGCTCCTGGGGGATCTTTTCCAGCGTCAGCCAGTAGAAGTGGCTTGATACAACTGCTTGGGTCGGGTCTGGTTGTAGCTCCAGCAGAGCCTCTCGGCTGTACGAGCGTGCAAGCCGTGACGCCTCACTCAGGTGTGCTTTCGGACATTGCATGGAAAGGCATTGTCCAAGTAGACTGATTAGCCACAGAAACACAAGCACAGTTCGAGGGACACTCATCTTACACTTTAGACGAACATATTCCACAGACAGGCCGGATAAGACAACGTTTTAACAACATTAAACACGAGAACAAACAAACAAACAGAGCGTGCTGGGACGCAGTACGCAGCTGAGCAACGCACATGATCACTTTGCGAAGATAGAAACTAACGAACAAGCAAGTATGAAGTGAAGCTTATCTAGCAGAGCAGAAAAAAGTATGTAGAGGGAGGAAAAAGAGAGGTTGATGTCCAAGCTGCCAAAACGTAGAACTTTTTTTTACAACAGTAGGCAACCAGGCCCCGAAGTCCTGTGACGTCATGAACACAAGATTACAGATTCCTACAAGTGGAGACGATGAAATAAAGAAACACACACAGGAGACAAAGGAGATGAAGAGAAATACAGACAGAGAGGAAGAAGAGAAATACAGACAGAGAGGAAGAAGAGAAATACAGACAGAGAGGATGAAGAGAAATACAGAGACAGAGAGGAAGAAGAGAAATACAGACAGAGAGGAAGAAGAGAAATACAAAGACAGAGAGGAAGAAGAGAAATACAAAGACAGAGAGGAAGAAGAGAAATACAGACAGAGAGGAAGAAGAGAAATACAGACAGAGAGGAAGAAGAGAAATACAGACAGAGAAGATGAAGAGAAATACGGACAGAGAGGAAGAAGAGAAATACAGACAGAGAGGATGAAGAGAAATACAGACAGAGAGGATGAAGAGAAATACAGACAGAGATCCATCAGTAGGTATGTAGTTATAATATTTCTTTTGTAAATAATCTTCAACCAAATGCCCAATGTTAGCCACATTTATTTCAATCCATTCTCACTTTTGCTCCACAAGTTGTAAGTCAACGCTAGGCACTGGAACAATCCATGGAGGGATATTAGCCCATCCAACATTTGGTCCATCAAGTGGAGTTTCTCCAAGGTGCTCTTTGCTGCTGCAGGAGCTGCACTATGGCCAAAGATACAACGAGCAAGAGCAGCTGGAAAACGGGCGTACTACAAAGGTGGTGCTGGGTTCAACAACGGACAGAGAGTCACTTAGGAGCGCCATACAAGATCACATTTGATGGTCTATGTAAGCCAGCAATAACAGGCGTTTGGCCTGCACACAGGTTGGATGGTTCAGTTCATATTATTTGATATTGAAGGGACGTTAAGTTTAAGGCTCTCTTTTGTGTCCTTTATATTTCAACTGGTTGGAATAGTTTGTTTATTAACAGTTGTTAGTTTGTGTTCACAATGAATGTTTCCTTTTCTTGTATCTCTCTTAATGCTCGAGAGAAAACACAAAGAGAAAATCTATATTTTTATTTTGTAAGGGTGAAAAAGCTAATTTTATATTTCTGAAGAAACACTTCAAACTAGAGGATGAAATATTCTGGATAAATCAATGGGATGACTTTGGTTCCACTAGATCAGCAGGTTCCTGTTCTGTGACCCTCCTGGTAAATTCATCACCTCTAGAAGTACTCATGATGGTCACTGGATAATTTACGTACTTGACATTAACGAGCACTTTTATATTTTGGTCAATAGGTATGGCTTTAATAACCTAACTCAAAACAAACAGTTGATTTTGGAGGTCTCTAGTGTCACTGAATCCCTTAAACTATCCAACTGCCAACATTATTATAGGAGGGATTTTAAATATGATCTTTTCCTGAAGATATAAAAGTTATTATATCTGATGTGATGCTGGATAAATCTATCACTTCTTACATCTCTAAATGGGAATTCATGAAGTTCACATTTAGGGAGCACTCTGTTACATTTGGAAAATCTCTAAATAGAAGTAACAAATCATCAGAAATGAATATAATCAAAGAAATAAAAAGCTGCTGTAATAAGACATGACTTTGTGACAATGATAAACAAAAAGGACATATTCTACAAACACAGCTGGATGAACTCTGTGTGAAGAAAGCTGAAGGAGCTGACAGAAGATCCAGGGTCAAATGGATGGAGGAAGGGGAGGAAAGTTTTTCTGTCATTGAGAGAAAAGAAGGCTGGAAAGACATCCAATCAAAGCCTTATTAGTTCATGACCAAGTTAGTTCTGATCCAGTCTTGATGAAATGGTTTCTTTCTCTGGTAAACTAGACTCATCAGCCTTTTCTGTCATGGATGCTGACTCCTTCTTCAGCCATCTCTCAGCTCTTCTTCCTCATATAGACGAGGAGTTTGCAGAATGATGTGATGCTGATATTACTTCAGAGGAGCTCAAAGAAGCAGTAGATAGTCTTTCTTTGGATAAGTCACCAGGATGTGAACTTTTAGAAACATGTTTGGGAATTGTTAAAAAGTCCATTTTCTCTCATGTTAAAGGAAGCTACTGACAATAAGACATTCCCCCACACTATGAAACAAGGCATCTCTGTCTTTGCAGACACGGAGTATGTCAACAAGAGAGTCTGGCTCGTTTCTTGAGTTGGGCCGTTCATTATTGCACACAGAGCTTAAACTGTACATACACTTCAGATACTGACTCGTTTAGAGCAGAGCCCAGCATCAACAACGTGACCCAGCACGATAAACGACTTTCCATCTATAGTACGACGATCACAGAGACTGTTTGTACTCGTCAACATAAAGACGACTTAATCAGACAGCTCGGCTGATCGCTGCGATGTAACGCTAAAGTGATCACATTAAAACATATCATTGAATCTACCCTACTGTGATTGGCTGAATAGGAAGGAGACATCTGATTGGCTACAGACATTTCCATTTGTGAATCGAACCACGGCAGGGGAGTCTCAAAAGTCCCACACACAAATGCAGCGAGGTTCACACATGACAAACAGTTTGTAAAGGCAGACTGACAAGACAAGATCCAAATGTGTTTTTTTAATATATATGTATATCACACATTTGTGGATTTCTATTAAATATAAAACTATAAATATTTGTTCATGAATCTTGTTTTTTATTTGTGTATTTTTTTACATTTATGTACAATGCTAAATATTTGTGTGTGTATTGAAAACTATTTTTGTGGATAGAGTCCTTATAAATCACAAAATACATTTGTGAATCCTTCTGTGTGCATTCATGAAAATTGAGACTGATCTAACTCCATACTAAACAGACTCAGCTTCCTCTGATTGTCAGTTGACAAGGTAGAGACGTGCTGATTGGCTGGAGGCTTAGGCGTAAAGACTCTGTCAAAATTTGTGGTTGGAACTCAAAGCTTGTGCGTGTGCCTTCAGGATCGCACGTGAAGATAGGGAATTTGTGCAATCTGAACTGTGAGCACAAAATCATTACACATCTTCACATTTTTTCACAACAACAGAATTGTTTTACATATGCTCAGACTATTTCTACAATTACAAATGTTGTTTGCACATGTGCAAACCTTACCTGTGTGCACAAAATATTTCACCAAAGTAACCTTTCACGAGTTCAAAATCTTATTTACAGGCAGTTGATCCCATACAGCAGCCCTTCCTTTTTTACAGACCACTGCAGGACAACAGACTGCCTCAAACACTTTCATCAACTTCTATCATCACACAATATATCTGATATCAAAGCAGTAAAGGATCATCTGACACAATAAACAAGCTTCCTTCAGTAAAATGTTATAAAGCTGTGACCTTTGATTCCCTGTTGCTATGGTGATTATTAGACTTTGGTATTTCCTGGTGTCAGGAGACTTGACTTTGACGTTGTCCTGTTGAGATGCAGATTAGTTCTCTGTGTTGAAGGTAAGAGACACTTTTTATACTGTTTGAAAGACTAATTTAATTTAAGTATAAAAAGAGCTGTAAGCTAACAGTTAGCCACCGGATTCATTAGCTGCTCTGACTAAAGTAGAAGTGAAGGACACACAATGATCCTCAGTCCCGATGCAGGCTATGCTAACATGCTAACAGGTTGATTAAAGACGAGCCCGCTCTGGAAGTTTCTTTCATTGAGATCATCACTTTATCTTCTATAATTGAAATGTTTGAGTGATTATCATTTTGATTTAAACATTTTTCTTAATTACGTTTTCTTTACAGTGGAACATATTCATAAGAAGTTGTTGTAACTCTCTCAATCCGCTGACTGTGTTCTTGGTTAATCAATGACTTGTTGGGTTTGACTTGTTATTGTTTTATGATTCAAAGTCCTGCAGTGAAGCCTCCTCTGATAAGATAAAACTTTATTGATGCTAGAGGATCAATTCAAATGTTTCAGCAGAACAAAGACAGATACAAGTTTAAATAAAATCATTTAAATTCATCAAATTAGAACAAGAAGGAGATGATGACAGATCTTAAAAAAGAGTGATTCATGTCCAAGTTGCAAACTGTGCAGTGAATACATTCAGAACCTACAACTACTTTAATACTTCAGCTGGATAATCAGTCTGACAAGAACAGAACATCTGAGAGGAATAAATCATCTACTATAAGAGAGAACAGAAGATTAGATCATAACACCAGGTGAACCAGGTAGATGTGATGTTAGTAGACTGACAGTGAGGTGATGATGATGATGATGATGATGATGATGATGATGAAGGTGAACCAGGTAGATGTGATGTTAGTAGACTGACAGTGAGGTGATGATGATGATGATGATGAAGGTGAACCAGGTAGATGTGATGTTAGTAGACTGACAGTGAGGTGATGATGATGATGATGATGATGATGATGATGATGAAGGTGAACCAGGTAGATGTGATGTTAGTAGACTGACAGTGAGGTGATGATGATGATGATGATGAAGGTGAACCAGGTAGATGTGATGTTAGTAGACTGACAGTGAGGTGATGATGATGATGATGATGATGAAGGTGAACCAGGTAGATGTGATGTTTGTAGACTGACAGTGAGGTGATGATGATGATGATGATGATAATGATGATGAAGGTGAACCAGGTAGATGTGATGTTTGTAGACTGACAGTGAGGTGATGATGATGATGATGATGATGAAGGTGAACCAGGTAGATGTGATGTTAGTAGACTGACAGTGAGGTGATGATGATGATGATGATGAAGGTGAACCAGGTAGATGTGATGTTAGTAGACTGACAGTGAGGTGATGATGATGATGATGATGATGATGATGATGATGATGAAGGTGAACCAGGTAGATGTGATGTTAGTAGACTGACAGTGAGGTGATCATGATGATGATGATGAAGGTGAACCAGGTAGATGTGATGTTAGTAGACTGACAGTGAGGTGATGATGATGATGATGATGAAGGTGAACCAGGTAGATGTGATGTTAGTAGACTGACAGTGAGGTGATGATGATGATGATGATGAAGGTGAACCAGGTAGATGTGATGTTAGTAGACTGACAGTGAGGTGATGATGATGATGATGATGAAGGTGAACCAGGTAGATGTGATGTTTGTAGACTGACAGTGAGGTGATGATGATGATGATGATGAAGGTGAACCAGGTAGATGTGATGTTTGTAGACTGACAGTGAGGTGATGATGATGATGAAGGTGATGAAGGTGAACCAGGTAGATGTGATGTTTGTAGACTGACAGTGAGGTGATGATGATGATGATGATGAAGGTGATGAAGGTGAACCAGGTAGATATGATGTTTGTAGACTGACAGTGAGGTGATGATGATGATGATGATGATGAAGGTGAACCAGGTAGATGTGATGTTAGTAGACTGACAGTGAGGTGATGATGATGATGAAGGTGATGAAGGTGAACCAGGTAGATGTGATGTTTGTAGACTGACAGTGAGGTGATGATGATGATGATGATGATGAAGGTGAACCAGGTAGATGTGATGTTTGTAGACTGACAGTGAGGTGATGATGATGATGATGATGAAGGTGATGAAGGTGAACCAGGTAGATATGATGTTTGTAGACTGACAGTGAGGTGATGATGATGATGATGATGATGATGGTGATGATGATGATGATGATGATGGTGATGATGATGATGATGGTGATGACGATGATGACGATGATGATGATGGTGATGAAGGTGAACCAGGTAGATGTGATGTTTGTAGACTGACAGTGAGGTGATGATGATGATGATGATGATGATGAAGGTGAACCAGGTAGACGTGATGTTAGTAGACTGACAGTGAGGTGATGATGATGATGATGATGAAGGTGATGATGAAGGTGAACCAGGTAGATGTGATGTTTGTAGACTGACAGTGAGGTGATGATGATGATGATGATGGTGATGATGATGATGATGATGGTGATGATGATGATGATGATGGTGATGATGAAGGTGAACCAGGTAGATGTGATGTTTGTAGACTGACAGTGAGATGATGATGATGATGATGATGATGATGATGATGATGATGATGATGATGATGATGGTGATGATGATGATGATGATGATGATGGTGATGATGATGATGATGGTGATGATGGTGATGATGATGATGATGGTGATGATGATGATGATGATGATGATGATGATGATGATGATGATGGTGATGATGATGATGATGATGATGATGGTGATGATGATGATGATGGTGATGATGGTGATGATGATGATGATGATGATGATGATGATGATGGTGATGATGATGATGATGATGATGATGGTGATGATGATGATGGTGATGATGATGATGATGATGATGATGATGATGAAGGTGAACCAGGTAGATGTGATGTTTGTAGACTCACAGTGAGATGATGATGATGATGATGATGATGAAGGTGAACCAGGTAGATGTGATGTTAGTAGACTGACAGTGAGGTGATGATGATGATGATGATGAAGGTGAACCAGGTAGATGTGATGTTTGTAGACTGACAGTGAGGTGATGATGATGATGATGATGATGATGATGATGATGATGATGATGATGATGATGATGAAGGTGAACCAGGTAGATGTGATGTTAGTAGACTGACAGTGAGGTGATGATGATGATGATGATGATGATGATGATGATGATGATGATGATGATGATGATGAAGGTGAATCAGCAGCTTCATCTCTTTGTTTTCTTCACAGCTGAAGATCTTTGACTGGATGTGACTTCAGCAGCTGAACTCCATCAGTGTTGTTGTAGTGACAGAGTGCAGCTCTCCCAGCAGGGGGCGCTCTGCTATGGATCAGTGTGAGGACACAGAGGAGGGAGTCCCTCCCTCTAAAACCTCTCTGTGTGAGGAACATGAAGCTCTGAGGTGAGGATCTCTAACTGTCCATGGCTGTATCCAAATTGCCAAGTACCTACTCAATCTGTCTGTAGTCAGTACCTACTATCCGTGCTGTATACTGTTAGTACCTACTATTCAGTAGGTGCGCGTAGGCAGATATTTGTTCCAACTTGATTCATTCAGTATGGAAGTGACGTCATTTACGTTACCCGAACCGGCCGCATACACCGTTTTTTTTTTTTAAGCTTTATTCAAGAAGAGTAATGCGCATACAGTCAAGTAAACAAAACAATATCACAAGTAAAAGATTAAATAACTAAATAACATATAGTAGCCCAAAGAAAAGTACAAATGAAAGACAGTAATATACAGAATATAAAACAAACCAATAAAGACACATTTAAATAGTGAAATCATTACTTAAATAGTGAAATCATTATTTAAATAGTGAAATAATTATTTAAATAGTGAAATCATTACTTAAATAGAGGGGGAAAGGTTTTATAAGAATGCAGACATCTGTTTTCTGTTCTTAATTAAAAGTAGTGATTTCAGTCGGGACTTTAACTCTAGATTAAAAATGTATTAAATTAATCCACGCTAATTTGTTTTGATTTGGAGGTGAACGTGAGGTGATGCTTTACGTTTCATTTCGCACAGCATTGTGGGTAAAATACAATTAATTTCCTGAAAGCACGCATCTGATCCATACTGCATAAAACCCGGAAGTTAGTATTCATACTGAAATGTTCAGGATACTGAGGTGGACCCAAAATATGCATACTGAATGACCACGAGAGTTTACTGAACTGTGGCTATTCAGAAAGGGCCCATGACTCTTCTCCATGTCACAGCTCAGCACTCACATCACTCCACCTTCATCATCATCATCATCATCATCATCATCATCATCATCATCATCATCTGCTGCTCACAGTAACTAATAATGTTGTTTGTTTGTATCAGGATGCAGGAACAGAGACCAGACTCTCCTGGACCCAGCTGTGTGTCCATGAAGAGTGACCGGTCTAAACTTCATCCAATCTCCTTTAAAGATGGACGTCCGGCTGATGGAAGGTGAAATTTGAAATTGACAAAGAGCTCTGTTCTTCTTTTCTGTAGGCTCACTCTTTCATCCTCAGCCATTTACATCACTCTCAGTCTTCAGTCCATGTTCACCTCTCCCTGGACTCGTACTTTTCTCCTGTTTCTCCTACTTCTCCACCAGAGGTCCTCAGAATTCACCTCCTTCTCTTCTAGGTTTCAATAGCCCAGACCTTCCCCTCTACTCTACTCACCTGTCTTCATTTTCCTCATCAGCTTCATTTAGTTTTCTCACCACTTCATGAACATTGTGTGCTTTGGTTCTATTTTGTGTTTTTTTCTTTTGAAGTGTTTGTATTTGAACCCTGACCTTCCTGAAGGCTGTAAAATGTGGAAAATAATCATTTCATTGCAGCTGTGAGTCCGTTTATTTTTGCATTTGGGTCCTTCCCTGCGCCCTATTTCCTGACCCTGTCAGAACTTAACCCGCCTGACACAGAACCATCCGACAGTATGATGGACTTTATGACTTTAAAGCAAAAACAGCCCTACTAGAAAGAAGCTAAATATTCTTAGACAAAGTCAAAATAATATGCCAAACCTTAAAAAGAGACAAACCTGAGGAAAGATTTATTTTTGGGCTCTTTGTTTAGACGAGACAGTAGATAGAGTCGAAAATAAAGGAGAGAGAGAATGGGGAATGACATGCAGGAAAGGAGCCACAGGTCGGATTTGAACCTGAGCTACCTGCTTGGAGGGCTACAGTCTCCCTGCATGGGACACTCACACTAACCACTAGGCCACCAGCACCCCAATTAAAGCATTTTTATTGAATGAATGTATTTGTTTTTCCCTCAGGTAGAATGAAAGTCCTCTCCTTCCTCACTCCCAATGATGACCAAAACAAACAAATATACTGTCCACAATATCAGATTTCATTCACTGAGAGTCTGCTTCTGCACGTCCATTTTAAAGCATGCACCATCAAGGATGGGAGCCACGGTTTAAAAACTGTGATTAGAGGATTATGGTCCACGAGGTGGATGTTGGATGTCCTGACTTTGTCCACAGCCCAGATCCTGAACCTGATGAGGTTCTGCTGGTGAGATGTTGGGCATTGAAAGCTGCAGGTCAAGTTCACTAACCTACCTGGTCCATACATCCTGCTGATCCAGCTGACCATTGTACTGATATCTGACTACACTTTCTCCTGGACTACATAGTTTAACACTTGATCCTTGTTTTCGTGAATGGTATCTGAGTCTAGATGAGGCACGTTTAGTATATCAGGGATGATGTCATGGTGGTATACTGACCATTTGGTCCAGTGATCTTGGCAGGACACTGGTGAGCAGATGTATCATGAAGACTGCAGACAAAGATCTTCAAAGCTCTTGAGTGTTTTTACAAACCTTGTAGGATCCATATTCTGGACTTACTCACAATATAAAAACTACTGTGATGGTGCAAGCAGCACTTATTCCCATCTGAAGTGATGTCAGTCTGAAGACTTTGTCCCAGAAGTGAGTTCCAGGTTGAGGTTCCTGAAGTTGTTATAGACAAGTTCTTGATCTTGATCTGTTCTGTATCCTAATAGTAATTGCTGCTCGGTACTATGTACTATGGGAGGTAGAGCCTTCAGTTTTCAGGCTACTCTCCTCTGGAATCATCTTCCAGCTGGGGTACGGGAGGCAGACACAATCTGTATTTTAAAGAATAGACTTAGACTTAAGTAACTACACATTTTATAGTCAGGGCTGGCGCTGCTGTAGACCAGCTCCTAGTTATGCTGCTATAGGCTTAGACTACTGGGGGAACTGGCACCTTGAGCTCCTATATCTCCCTCTCTCTCTCTCTCTCTCTCTCTCTGTGAGATCATATTACTGCATGTTGCTATCTGTAAATCTCAGTTACTAACCACAGCATCTTTCTTAGCTGTGTTTTTCTTTAAGTCGTTTTCTGTTAACTTTACTTTCATCAGTCTAAAGAATTTGAGGACAGACACAGTGTTGGCTGTATTCTGAGTGAGATACTGTTCTAATAGAAACAGAGAGAACTGTGGAGAACTTCACCTCTGCCTCCTGATTACTGATTATCCATCTGCCAGTTTAAACTGGAACAATCTGATTAAAAATGATCTTTGAAACAAGATCCAGGGTGTGGTTAAAACGATGAGTAGGTTCGTTTACACCCTGGGTGAAACCAATAGAGTCTAATAATGACATGAAAGCTGTGCTAAGGCTATCATTATCAACATCCACGTGGATATTGAAGTCACCTACAACTATTATTCTACCACTGCTAAGGACTAAATTTGATAAGAATTCTGCAAATTCAGGTAGAAATTCAGAATATGGGCCAGGAGGGCGGCAAACTACAACAACTAGAACTGGCTGAAAGGTTCTTGAGACTGGATGTGAAAGACTAAGAACAAGGCTTTCAAAAGAAAAAAAATTCAGCCTTGGTCGAGGGTTAACTAGAAGACTAGAATTTTTTTTTTTTTTTTTTAAAGATCCTGAGAGCACTGAGCTGTTATTGGTTGTGGGGTGTAACAGAGAATCTATTGTCCTGAAAAGATGTCTGGGGCTGTTTATCAGGTTTGAGAAATATTCTTGCCTTGATTTTCGGATGGCTTTGTTGTAGTCTTTTATTGCTTCTACAAGTATATTTTTATCAATTTCTATTTTTGTTTTGCAGTCTGCCGTCTCTCTTAAGTGCATTGGTCGCATTGTTTTTCCATGGAACGACCTTTTTTGTTATTACTGTCTTGGTTGTGATTGGAGCGCAGGCATCAAGCACTGTCCTCAGTTTATAATTAAAATCGGTAACAAGTTGTTCACAGGATGATGGTAAGGTGGTATTTCTGTAAGATGTTATGTAAGAGTTGTGGCTACTTCAGGGGTAATGTGCCGTTTGTTAACTGTACGTTCTATTGCACCTCGAGGAGAGTGATAAAAACTGTTAAAAAAATATGTCGGCCCGCACCGGCTACAGGTGTCTGGCTAACTACTGCTGCATTTGATGACTCTGACTCAGCTGTGCAGAGCCATCTCTCTAACTCAGACACCCTCGCCTCCAAAGCTAAAAATAAACTACATTTCTTAGATTATCACTAAAGGAGGATGAGGAGTAACTTAACATCTGACACGGAGAGCAGGACAGAGCAGGAGAGGGAAAGACAGAAAACAAAGCCATTGTAAATAAAGCTAACTGCTAAGCTAGGCTAAGAGTAGGTAGCTAAAATAAACAAAACTTTTAAGCAGGTTTGTCGCCAGAGAGAAAGAGTGCTTTTCGATCACTTCTGTTTGTCTGAACGTACAGTGTGTTAGAAAAAACAGTCGTAAGAATCTAGGCAAAATTACCAATTAAGCTTTTAGCTCTAACGATCAGCACTGAACAACACAGTCCAGCAGAGAACAGGAAATTATGCAATACACTCACCTGTAGTACGTAGCACGTAGCAGCCCCTGATGGAAGGTGAGAATTAAAAATGAAGTAATTGTTATGTCTCTGTTGTTTAAAGACTCATATCTTGGCTCAGAGTTTCATTATATATATCCCGTTGTTTTCTTGTGTAATATGTCCTGTCACAGAGTTCAACAGGAGAGCTCCAACGTTCACAGAGATCAATCAGACCAGCAGAATCCAACAGACCTGGACTCCATCTTTATGGTGTGTTCAACACACTGTTAATTAATACACTACCATTACAATAATTTAATTCTAAGTTATTGTTCTGTTTAGACCAGCTGACCTTCAGACTGACAGATGAACCACATGTTGAGTTCTACCAGTTTATATTAAATATCCAGTGTCTCCTTCTGTTCCAGCTGCTGGAGGAGAACATCATCACCTTTGTGAAGAACGAGCTGAAGAGAGTCCAGAGGGTTCTGAGTCCAGATTACCCAGAATGCTTAGAGAGTCAGAGTGAGGATGAAGAGCAGGGGAGAAGCTGTAAAGAGGCATTTTTGAAGATCACTCTGCACTTCCTGAGGAGAATGAAGCAGGAGGAGCTGGCTGACTGTCTGCAGAGCAGTAAGAACATTTTAACAGATTTAATATTTTAGAAAAAGGACAAAGAGGTTTAAAGTTCAAAACTCTGATAGTCATGTCATCTATATCAGGATCTGTTCATTGATTTCAGTTCTTTCTTTTTTCAGGGACAGTCGCTGCAGAGTGCCGGCGTAAATTCAAATCTAACCTGAAGAAGAAGTTCCAGTGTGTGATTGAGGGGAATGCTAAAGCAGGAAACCCAACCCTTCTGAACCAGATCTACACAGAGCTCTACATCACAGAGGGAGGGACTGGAGAGGTCAATGATGAACACGAGGTCAGACAGATTGAAACAGCATCCAGGAAACCAGACAGACCAGAAACAACCATCAGACAAGAAGACATCTTCAAAGTCTCACCTGGAAGAGATGAACCAATCAGAAGAGTGATGACAAAGGGAGTGGCTGACATCGGGAAAACAGTCTTAACACAGAAGTTCACTTTGGACTGGGCTGAAGACAAAGACAACCAGGACATACACTTCACATTTCCATTCACTTTCAGAGAGCTGAATGTGCTGAAAGATAAAAAGTTCAGCTTGGTGGAACTTGTTCATCACTTCTTTCCTGAAATCAAAGAAGCAGGAATCTGCAGGTTTGAAGAGTTCCAGGTTGTGTTCATCTTTGACGGTCTGGATGAGTGTCGACTTCCTCTGGACTTTAAAAACAACGAGACCCTGACTGATGTCACAGAGTCCACCTCAGTGGATGTGCTGCTGACTAACCTCATCAGGGGGAAACTGCTTCCCTCTGCTCACCTCTGGATAACCACACGACCTGCAGCAGCCAATCAGATCCCTCCTGAGTGTGTTGACATGGTGACAGAGGTCAGAGGGTTCACTGACCCACAGAAGGAGGAGTACTTCAGGAAGAGGTTCAGAAATGAGGAGCAGGCCAACAGAATCATCTCCCACATCAAGACATCCAGAAGCCTCCACATCATGTGTCACATCCCAGTCTTCTGCTGGATCACTGCTACAGTTCTGGAGGATGTGCTGAAGACCAGAGAGGGAGGAGAGCTGCCCAAGACCCTGACTGAGATGTACATCCACTTCCTGGTGGTTCAGTCCAAACTGAAGAACATCAAGTATGATGGAGGAGCTGAGACAGATCCACACTGGAATAAAAAGAGCAGGAAGATGATTGAGTCTATGGGAAAACTGGCTTTTGAGCAGCTGCAGAAAGGAAACCTGATCTTCTATGACTCAGACCTGACAGAGTGTGGCATCGATATCAGAGCAGCCTCAGTGTACTCAGGAGTGTTCACACAGATCTTTAAAGAGGAGAGAGGACTGTACCAGGACAAGGTGTTCTGCTTCATCCATCTAAGAGTTCAGGAGTTTCTGGCTGCTCTTCATGTCCATCTGACCTTCATCAACTCTGGAGTCAATCTGATGTCAGAAAAAAAACAAACATCCCGGAGGTCTAAATTATTCAGAGAAAAACCTGACCCAACACTTTTATATCAGAGTGCTGTGGACCAGGCCTTACAGAGTCCTAATGGACACCTGGACTTGTTCCTCCGCTTCCTCCTCGGTCTTTCTCTAGAGACTAATCAGAATCTCGTACGAGGTCTGCTGACACACACAGGAAGTGGCTCAAAGACCAATCAGAAAACAGTCAAGTACATCAAGAAGAAGATCAGTGAGGATCTGTCTGCAGAGAAAAGCATTAATCTGTTCCACTGTCTGAATGAACTGAATGATCATTCTCTAGTGGAGGAGATCCAACAGTCCCTGAGATCAGGACGTCTCTCCACAGATAAACTGTCTCCTGCTCAGTGGTCAGCTCTGGTCTTCATCTTACTGTCATCAGAAAAAGATCTGGACGTGTTTGACCTGAAGAAATACTCTGCTTCAGAGGAGGCTCTTCTGAGGCTGCTGCCTGTGATCAAAGCTTCAAACAAAGCTCTGTAGGTGCTCACATAACTATCCAGTTCAAATGTAGTTCTCTTCATTCAGAAATAACAACTATAGTTTGTCATTGCTTTCATTTGTGTTCTTCTGAATCCTCTTCAGGCTGAGTGGTTGTAACCTCTCAGAGAGAAGCTGTGAAGCTCTGTCCTCAGTCCTCAGCTCCCAGTCCTCTAGTCTGAGAGAGCTGGACCTGAGCAACAACAACCTGCAGGATTCAGGAGTGAAGCTGCTGTCTACTGGATTAAAGAGTCCACTCTGTAGACTGGACACTCTCAGGTTAGTGTGCTGCTGATCCACATTATTCATCTAAGATCATGTTTTCTTGATGAATCATTTATTAAATGGGCCTTGGTGGTGGTTTAAAGTTTTCCTGTATGTTTCCACATTAAAGCTGTAAAGCTCTGAGCTTGTTCTATAGCTCGCAGTCTTTTAGTCTGAGGAAGCTGGACTGGAATAAAGAAAGTTAAATATGAAGTTCTTTCCCCACCAACAAACAAACCATGGATAATGTTTGGAACATAAAGAACTAAAGAATCTTTATTTCAGATGAAACAGTTCAGAACTGTTTCTACATCACTGCTGATGTCAAAGCAGTCTGTGTGTTTATCTCATGCTCTGTCTTACCTTCACTATTTGTCACCAGAGTAAATATTGATTAGTATCAGATTATGAAGTCTATTCTGTTCAGCTGCATGGTTATGACGGGATGTTACTGGTAAAACAGTGAAGAATGGACCAATGGATGTTAAGCATATTGTGTGTGTGTGTGTGTGTGTGTGTGTGTGTGTGTGTGTGTGTGTGTGTGTGTGTGTGTGTGTGTGCGTCTGTGTGTGTGTGCGTGTGTGCGTGTGTGCGTGTGTGTGTGTGTGTGTGTGTAGTCTGTCAGCTTGTCTGATCACAGAAGAAGGTTGTGCGTCTCTGGCCTCAGCTCTAAGCTCCTCCCCCCTGAGACATCTGGACCTGAGCTACAATCATCCAGGAGAACGAGGAGAGAAGCTGCTGTCTGCTGGACTGGAGGATCCACACTGCAGACTGGAGACACTGAGGTACAGACAGACACACAGAAGCTGTCTCACTGTTTCTGAATGATGAACTCTGCTTCTTGTCTGATGCTGGATTTAAATGAAGATGTATGAAATAGATTCTGATCTGGTTTCTTCCTCCAGGTTGGACTATAGTGGACTGCACAGACTGAAGCCTGGTCTGAGGATGTGTGAGTGTGTTTTCATTTCTCTTCATCAGAACACAGCAGCACATGTTGGAGTGTAGAAGAGTAAATGCTCTTGAACAATCAGACAGAGACTATGGCTTGTGAATAGAGGATTTGTTTATTTCTCTTGGAGAAGTTAATAACAATAACTTAGATTTATATAGCGCCTTTCATGAAACCCAAGGATGCTTTACAAAGTGTGTGTGTGTGTGTGTGTATGTGGGGGGTGGGGATATTGGGAGACAACAAGAGAGGATTAGAAAAACACAAACAGAGAAGAGAAAGGATAGAAACACTAGACAAACAAATGAAGGAGAAAGGGAGTGGGTGATCAGCTGAGGGGAGTGTTAGATGAGGCTGAATGCTTTGGTGAACAGATGGTGTTTGAGGAGGTTTTTAAAAATGACCAGGGGTCTCGTTTATAAAAGAGTGCGTAAAATTCATACTAAAAATGTACGTGAGCCAAAAACCCGGAAATGGCGTGCGCACAAAATGATTCAGAGTTATAAAACCGTTCGTACGCACACCTGCACGCAATGTTCCCTTTATAAATCACCATCCACCTGGAAATGTGCGCACGTAGATTAGTCCCAAGTTCCGCCCTCTACACGCCCACATTCAACCATAAACGGTCAATGCAAAGCAGCTCGTGAATGAAAATGCATACAAACGAGGGGGCAGATCAAAGGTTTCCAGCGTTGGATCACGAAAACTGAAGTTTAGACGAAGAAACGAAACTTTCTGACCCAGAAACAAAGGAGCTTGTGAATGAAGTGAAGGATAAAATGGACATATCGGTAGTTTGCTGCAGCAGGAGGATCACGAACTGAAGAAAATTCAGAGAATGACACCACGTCGCTGCTGCATTCACGCTGTCCTATGTGCCAAAACATCCACCGTTCATCATTACGCACGAGTATATCTGCAATGTTTACATGTTTACAGGACCCACACTGATTTCTTCATATAGTGGCAGAGAGGACACGTCAGTCAGCATTCTCCCTCACTCTATCATATTATTAATCAAAGGTTTGATCAACCAACAAAAACTTTGAATTGTTGCCACATGTTTTCGTGGGCATCTCCGTCTGCACTGTGACTAATTATGATCAAATATATGGCTTAATGATCGTGTCAGAGATGCCCCGACTTAATGTCCACACTTGAATTATTTACAGAATAAATACATGCAGCTGATGAAGATGTGCTGAGTATGGAGGAGGTGAAATGTGTGAAGCCATCGCCATGTCTCTGTGCACTCTTTATTAAAACTAAAAATCACACTTGATGATAAATGCAAGATATTGAAATATATTAATGAAAACTGGAGGCTCTATGGTCTTTGTGTTAGTCTAATGTTGAACTCTACATCAGTGATTACATTAGTGTATAAGTCCGGTCCTCTGAGGTCCGTCCGGGATAATGAAGGCGAGACGGCGCTGATGCAATATGTATGTGGCAGACTTTTATTTTTATTTGATGTTTATATATTGTCATAATGAAAGTTACTTATTGGAAATGGCTCACTACATGCGCGATTATAGCCTAAATAAAACCATCGGTTTGAATGATTGTGATGACGTGGATCTGTCAGTAAAGTTTGATATTTAGTGAAATAGGTTTGCTTTGTTGTTAAGGGAGCGAGCATTCTGCAGCATAAATGAGGCGGTGGTGTATTCTGAAGCAGAGGGGGAGAGAGGAGTGGTTCTGTCAACACACACAACAACAGGTATCAGGTTTCTGGTGTGCACGTGTGATTTGTTGTGATGATGGCGCCGGTCAGACACTACAGTGGGGATAGCATGGTCAGTGTAAACAAACTTGCATCGGGCAGCCCTATGCACGTAGTGAGGACGGCGCAGGAGTCCAAAAGATTTAATGGAAGCAAGGTTGTCTGGAGAGAAGTGGCAGGCGAGATTCTGGAGTTGTGCGAGAAGCTAGCAGCTGATCGTCATAGATGGTGAGTAGCTGTCAGTTTACACAAACTGAAAGCAGCAGCAAAGTCGATCTGTTTGCAGACTGTTAGTAGAGGATAAGTAGGAGGGAGAAGCATAGATAGCACAAAAGAAACACCATTTTTGTCACGGATCGTGAAGCTGCGACATACACGCCAGCGTCCTCGCTCAACCGGAACTTTTATAACATCCCAATCATCCTTTTATGGGCAATCAACACACTGAGCAATTACAACATGTGTGCTATATGAAGACCATTTCCTAGAAGTTTCCTGGACAGACAACTGGTCTCTTAACAGGAAAGTGTGTGTGTGTGTGTGTGTGTGTGTGTGTGTGTGTGTGTGTGTGTGTGTGTGTGTGTGTGTGTGTGTGTGTGTGTCTTGTGTATCAGAACATGATCTTATGACTTGGCTAAATTCAGAGGTTAGATAACTATTGGTTTGTGCCTGCTGCTGTCCAGATTGTGTTTCTGTTATGATTAAACCTTTCAAACTACAACAGGATGAGGGCTGGAAGTAACACAAAGTGATGATAAGAGTGAGGGTGATGGAAACTCATGAGAGTTTAAATATGAAATAAAAAATTTAAACTGAAATAAAAGTGATAATCCAGTGAATAGAAAATCACCATTCATCACATCCAACAGAAATGTATATTTTACAACATGCAGTTTTTGTGACATTTCACATTTTGATGTTGGCTGCTGGCCGGCTGCTCGTAGTCGAGCTCGTGGAGCTCATCAACTTTAAAAACAGCAGAAATCATTTTTGATTTGACGTTCATTTTCATAAACATGTAAATATGCAGAGTCTCCAACATCAAGTTCTCTCCTCAAAAACATCCAGACGTGAATTCAGTGATGAAATAGAAACAGAATATCTTTAGAGACATAAGCTAGCTCTCCTCCTCGTCTTCTGGCTGTGCAGACAGTAAGGCACACAGCAAAGTCCACGATCACCATAGTACAGGCCAGCAGGAACATCCAACAACAATACACAAGTCAGCTGCAGGCCACCAGGTGGCCAGGTGAGGTCGGGACGGCGTGGCCTACACCTTAGACAAGCAGAGAAAAACTCACAAGGACTGAGTTGTCATCTGTTTCTTCAGATTTCGATCTGTTCATCCAGTCCAGTTAAATTTCAATTAAAACAAAAACATGTATGTTGTAGAGCCTAGATTGATGGAAAAGAAATGGTCTCCATGACTTCAGAAACACAGTTTAAAAGTAGTTAGACAGGACAAAGGGACGTGGCACACTCCTGCTGCCATCACATTGTGTGTGACAGTGAAAGTGGAAATGAGGCTCCTGTTTGTGCTGAATGTGACCTCTGAGGACAGAACAGTTGGAGACAGCAGATGGTTCATAGATTCTTTGTGCTGCACTTTGATTAGTCAGACTTTATTCACTGCATGTGTTTGTTGATTTGGATCTCCATTCTTCCTGGCTGCCATGGTAACTCCATTTGAACTTGATTAGAAGTGGATTATTACATTTCAGTGCTGTCAAACATCATTCAGTGCTGAATATGAACTGTAAGTTTGATTGGCTCTCAGTAAGTAGGGGTGTAACGGTACACAAACATTTCAGTTCGGTACAGTTTTCAGTTTTGAAGCTTTGGTTTGGTACATTTTCACTACAGTAAAGGGACCTGATGCAACGCTTTTTTTTCTTTAAAGGAACATTTATAATTTCCCTTTTACACATTGGACTAAGTGCAGCATCGACAGTTCAGACTTGTACACCTGCTCAGGTTACTTTTTAATAACATTTTAAATTAAACATTGTAAAAAAAAACATAAAATATGCTGCTTCCTTCAACCAAAAGAGTCTCCAATAAATAAAAGATATGAATGAAATAAAGTATTTTAGAATGAAATGAAGTCATTAATTTAGCCTATATGTAAAAATATTTATTTTTAATTACACTTCCACCTTTTAGTTTATGAAGGCAACACTTTTTTGAGAGCCCTTTGAGCACATAATAAACCTAATCACATCTGGGACAGTGTAGTTTCAGAACTATTAATATTTCCCTCTGTCGATATAAGAACTTCAATGGCATTTTTTATGGCTTTGGCCCGTTTAGAATTATTAGCAAAAGGCTGTCTGTTTTTTCCTAGTTGCAGTGATGTTTACGTTCACGTGGTGCCTTTTCAAGTGCTTTAATAAGTTGGACGTGTTGCCTGTGACGTACCCGATGTCCTCTGAACAACAACGGCACACTACTCTCGCCTTGTCAACGTCTCTTTGTCCATTATTGTGGGAATGGGGAGGGAGGTGTTCATTCTATCATGCTGCAGGTTATTCTCCCACACAGACGCGTCTCCCCCTCCCCTTTTGCTCTTAGTTTGAGCGGGATCATCGCTGAAAATGAAAACAAAATTTAAGAGTAAGTCTGTAAAAAGAACTCCATCCCGGTTATATGCAACTGTCCAGACCAACAGGACTCGAGGAACTACTAATCTGCACAGTTTGCACAGTTTATGTTTGAACTTTTTTACAAGTTACTAACTAAAAGCTGTGTCCCATACCAGCAGCCACAGCCTTCCTCCACCCTGAGGGGTGCTTCTGCTTTGTGGTCCGTGTGGGAACACAGATTAAATCACTTTTGTTCTCCGTACTCGGATCAGTCCTGTACTGAAACGGTCCGGTCCGAGTACGTGTACCTTTACACCCCTATCAGTAAGTGTCAGTAAAGTTGTTGATGAATGAACAGATGATAACCTGCAGCTGTGTTGTGTCTCGTTCTCTCCATCAGACGCCTGTGAGCTGGAACTGGACACAAACACAGTGAGCAGAAAACTGAAACTGTCTGACAACAACAGGAAGGTGACACGTGTGGAGGAGCTTCAGTCATATCCTGATCATCCAGACAGATTTGAATACTGGTGTCCTCAGCTGCTGTGTAGGACTGGTCTGACTGGTCGCTGTTACTGGGAGGTCGAGTGGAGAGGAGAGGTTGATGTATCAGTGAGTTACAGAGGAATCAGAAGCAGAGGAGACAGTTATGAATGTTGGTTTGGATTTAATGATCAGTCCTGGAGTCTGATCTGCTCTGATGGATGTTACTCTGTCTGTCACAATAACAGAAGAACAGAGATCTCCTCCTCCTCCTCCTCCTCCTCTGTCTCTAACAGAGTAGCAGTGTATGTGGACTGTCCTGCTGGCTCTCTGTCCTTCTACAGAGTCTCCTCTGGCAAACTGATCCACCTCCACACCTTCAACACCACATTCACTGAACCTCTCTATCCTGGGTTTGGGTTCTGGTCTCGTGGTTCTTCAGTGTCTCTGTGTCGTCTGTCAGTCTGAGAAACACTGCTGACTGAAGATCAGCTGACTCTGTTCACTCTGTCCAGCTGGTCTGTTTCATGGTTGGGGGGTGTGATAATGGGGGGTGGGGGTGGTAATGGGGGTTAAATGTTCTACATTACAGAAAAACAATGGACCCCCTTCTTTAATGTCTGTATTGTTCTGATCTCACCAATAAAAAACAAGTGACAATTAAACAATTAAAGTCCTCCTCCTGCTGTCTTGATATTGGCAGCAGGAGGAGGAGTCATGGCTCCAGATCTGTTACAAATGGTAAACTTGTCTCTCAGGTGTCTTCCCACAGGCCCTGAAAACAGCAGTCATCAAGCCACTACTAGAAAAGAACAATCTAGACAATAATGAATAATTACAGGCCTATATCAAATCTTCCTCTGTTAGGTCAAATGATAGACAAAGCTGTGTTTCAGAAGTTAAATAACTTCTTGATATTGAACAACTGTTTGGATGTCTTCCAGTCAGGTTTTGGACCAAACCGCAGCACTGAGACAGCTCTGGTTAAAGAGTAACTAAACCCTAAAACCACTTTCTTCAACTCTAAACCTCTGTATTTGAGTATTAAGTAGTGTTATGGATCAATCCAAGTCCCAATCTCGACATTTGAGTACAAAGTATTGAAATTTGAAATATTGTGTTAGAAATGTGCATAGTGTCTGCCCTTCTGTTTGAAAAACTCTAACAGTTATTTTGGAGTACAGTATGACGTAGGAGTACAGCCCCACGTCACCAAACCTATAAAAGCCTCGTCACCCGACTCGGCGAACTGTGGGGACTCAAGTGTGTGTGTGTATTTGTGTGTGTGTGTGTGTGTGTGTGTGTGTGTGTGTGTGTGTGTGTGTGTGTGTGTGTGTATTTGTGTGTGTGTGTGTGTGTGTGTGTGTGTGTGTGTGTGTGTGTGTGTGTGGGGCAAACATTGTATCATGTTGCGGCTGATAACGGCGTGAAAGGAGTGAGTGGGGGAGTTTACCCCCGTGCCCCCCTCCCTCTCCAAGTTGATACATTCTCCTGCTTATTCTGCTCCGGTCCCCGGCATCATAACGTGCCTCTCGCTCACACCTGAAGAACCATAGACTGTAAATATTACTGGACGAATCCTGACCCGTCTGTTACATAGGCTGCAAATGAGTCCAATCGACGGCCGCATCCATATTGGATTTGCTGTCTCAACCTAACTTTTGATCAACCTAGTAACAGCAGTAAGGCGGGACTGTGGGCGGGACCAAAGTTCGCCGACCGACCGACGTGACCGACGAGCTTGACGCTAGCAGCCTAGCAGGCTACTTCACAGCATTGCTAACAACTGCTCTATCTGCTACTGCTGTCCTGCTCCCACTCGTCCATAACTATAAACAGTAAGTTAACATTTAACTTTTCTATAACACAGTTAAAACCAATTATCTTCAACCCAAATATATAATTAAAGTCTTAAAACTACACTTTTAAAAAATGTATTACCGGTGGTTATTAGTCACAGCAGTGACTTTGTCCGGGTTAGTAGAACAAAACATTAGCAAAGTTGTAACATAAAATGTAAGAAACAGTTTGAGGCTAATCTTTACATTAAAATTCTCACATTGTGTTACAAATCATTACTTGGGTGTAATAACATGTTTAAAGTTTAGAAGTCTGTTTGAAAACCATAAAAGAAAGATCTTTGGCGCTTCTTTTCTTTTCTTTTCGTTGTTGTTGATGAACCTACTGTTAGACATAAACTGTAAATAAACATGTGAGACATCCAGAAGAAATCAATATTACAAAGCATACAGTTCATGTTACTGTTCTGACAAAGAGAGGAATGTCTGTGTCTTATATTTACTGATGTCAACAGTGATGACGGTGAACATGACAACTAAAAAATAAATATTTTATATTAATCATAAGATATTTATTTTCTATAGAATCCTCTGAAGTCATGGAGTCTGTGGACAGTGTCAGCTTCACCCGCCAAAACCTGTAAGTATTAGAATAAATTGTATTTTAAGACTGGCATCTATTATTATGAGCTGCAGCTACCTTGTTCAATATTATTCCTGCAGATGAGGCTAATAACAAAAAAACACCCTGAGCTGTCACATGTAGTTAACTGTACATTTTGTCTTGTCTGAGGCATTAATTGAACATTTTTGTATTTCTCCCTTAGACACCGTGTGGATTATTGGTGACAGCTGTGTCCGTCGAGGTGCCCAGAGAGCTGCAGAGACTGAGGGAAGGAACCTGGGCCTGAAGAACGTCCACATGAGTTGGTTCAGCTGGGGTGGACTTCGCTGGAAAGGCCTCCTTCCCTTCTTTGAAAACTCACTCCGAAGGAGGTCTCCCCCGGATGGCCTCATCATTCATTGTGGGGGCAGCAGCATGGGACATGTCAGTGGTGTCGTGCTGCTCAATATGATGAAGGAGGACCTTCAGCAACTCCACGCACGACACCCTGGCATGAAGATCATGTTGTCTGCCCTCACCCAGAGGTGCCAGTGGAGGCATGGCATCCATCCGGGGAAGATCGACAAATCTCGTAGGTTTGTCAACAGTGTTATGGCTACATTTGTTGGATCCATAAGCGGTGCAATGATTGAGCACCCTCAAATTAGACATGACAGTCCTGGGCTATTTTTGAAAGATGGAGTTCATTTCACATCTAGGGGAAATGATATATTTTTAAGTAATTTTGCTCATTGCCTTAAAGACCACTTCCAAATACAGTGAAACTGCACTGGAATTTGAAGGTGGCCTTTAGGACCTTTTTTTAGATTCATAGCCCACTGCCATGGCTAATGTTGAGTTTCTTTATACTTTTGTTAAACATCCGCTTCTGTAGCCATGTCCCTGACACCAGAGCTATAATAATTTTTAGAGCATGCCTTTTGTTACTTGCTTTAGATACAAAAACCCTTCCTTTATCTCTAATAATGGAAAGTGGAGAGATTTCTGCTCTCTGTTTCAATATCTGCCACAAGAAGTCCCCATATACAAATTCAAAACAATCAAAATCAAGATTCAACCAGAGTAAATTACATTAATTATGTGTGATTAGAAAAATGTTTAAAAATCATTCAGAAATGTGGTCTTCCTAGATCAATATCACATAATATCGTCTAGTTTACCCATCTAAACTATACAAATGATGTGCTTTATCATCGAATATAGAAGAGTTTTAATGTTAACAATTAAGGGAAGTATTAAAAAGCAGAACATTTATATTTATAAAATATATCAAAAAGAACCAATGTATTACAGTTATAAGAGGTTAAGAAATGGGAACTAGTAGGAGACTCCTGATACGATTAGTACAAATTCTGGACCCAAAAGCACGACTCAGATAGGCAGGATAAAGTTACAAAAAGTTTATTCCAAATGTGACTCAAAAAGTGCAAGGGGAGGGGTAGTGCGAGGTTCCAAGTGGCAGTGTCCGTGATCCCAGTGTGGTGTCCCAAAAGCACAGGTGAGGTGAAGCAAGAAACACAAACAGCTATCTGACGCAAGGCAGAGAAGAAAAAAGGGGTTAGCTACACAAGCTATCACAACAAAGCTAACATTAAAAACAATAATTTTTAAAATCAAAGTTTTTTTCTTGAAACTAGTAATACCTTCAACCTTTGAACCATGCCTTGCTTGTCACACTTGCGAGGTTGTTGAAACACAACTCCCTGGTGTCCTACATCCTACATGAGAGAGAAAATGAGAGGTTAAAACTCTGGTTTTAAACATGCAGTGTGGCCTGTCTTGGTTGAAAGCCCACTCACCACGACAAGGTGCAGGCCAAGAGTAGGAACATATAACACGGGACAAACGCACGAGACACTATACAGCACAGGACATGTGAAAATGAAAAGCAAGAATACAACAACAATGCAAAAGTTACGCACTATTACTGAACCTGAGGGTGAGCAATGGGGACAAAATTAACCACAAAATAAATCAGGAAGTATGTTTATCTACCTTATAACAACTATGTAACAATAACAATTTCCAAAAACCCTCAGCAAAATTAACAATCAATTCAAAATACATAACTTAAATATTAATATATAACATTTTTATCAAACCTGGAGATCCAAAAATGTGTTGGTGAACTCTATAATACAAATCAGAACATTTAACATACAGTACATTTGAACATCTTGAAGTTTTTTTTGTTTATAGGTAAATTCTATAATATGTATTTTTTGTAGACATTTAAAATTTGAAGTAAACTTTTAATTGGACAAACAATTCCATAAACTATGTACATAATAACTACAACGAATGTGACACTGAAAATGATTAACAGATCAACATCATCTTAGGCCCCGTTCATGCAGACTCTAAAAGACAGTCGTTCATGTGTTCAGTTTTTATCTGACATTGGCTTTAAGTAGTGGTGAGGTGAGGTTTCTCTTTAAAGGCTCTATGTACAGTTTTGAGAATTCTATTTTCATTATGTCTTGAAGTAGCATCCCAGTAGATTTTTAATAGAAAAGTTGGGCCCCGTTCATGCAGACTCCAACTGATAATCATCTATGTAATCGGTGGGTTTTTCTGAGAAAAAAGAAAGAAAGTCTTTTCACTAAGAACTAAGGCCCCGTACATGCAGGCTCAAGTTCAATTATTGTTTTAATTCCAGCTCTGAACATTCAAGATTTCTGCTCACTTGTGACAACATGTGCACTTTCTAAACGGCAGACATTGAAAGTTACTTGTGCCCCGTTCATGCAGGCTCCAAGTAACAGTTTCCATGTTGTTCTATAGCATTATTATATAAAAAAACAAAACATCAAAAAGGAGTTGGCCACATTCTTTTTGTGTGAGATCTTCAGGATGGAAAAAGAAAGGTTTCATGTCCACGAGGTCCAACTTGGCACCAAGCTCTTTGACCATTGCAAAGTTTTGAGATGGTCCATCACATGTCAATGAGACAACCCTAACACCGATTTCATGAAGCCTAACTAGGCTCTCTCGGACAATGTTTGCTCTCTCTTGTCCGGTCATGCTGTTGATGAGGAAGTAAGCAATGGGGATCTTCCAAGACACATTAACTGCAACAACCATGAGGACCAATGCTTGTGTTGCAATTGCGTTTTCAATTTCACCAGCTCCGATGTCAACATAGCCGTGAATTTGGTCCCCCCCAAACTCAGTCTGCTTATGAATGTACATTTCATCCATCATCAATGAGCAAACTGTGTCCTTACCTAATCCTTTCTGATCAGCAACATGACTTTTTAAAGCTGTGAAAGAAGCAACAGTAAATCCAGGATCTGCAGAGATGCTACTATACCACTTTCTTATGGTTTGTGGATGAGGCAAAGCCAAAAGAAATTTCTCTCTGACATAGTCATAGGCTTTCAGAGAGTAGAAGTGCAGTGTTGTGGGGAATTGTTTCAGATTCTCTGAAAACACAGACTTCTTCTTTTTTAGTCTTTGAAAGATCTCTCTTGGAACATCTTCGAGATCAGAAAGAAGAGAGGCACATTCCAATGAAATTAGAAGTTTCTTCTGAAGCACTTTGACTAAACCTTTCATTGAAGAAACTTTTGCCTTCAATCTTGTGTGCTGGACTTTTAACCTCAGCTTTTTTCGAGCTGCACAGAGCTTTACCTCTGTAGCAGAAGCCATCCTCTTCAGTGTTCTTGGAGAATGAGAAACACCGTAAGAGTGATCACCCTGAGATACGGCCATTAGATCAAAACTTAGCTGTTTTGTCAGTGATCTAATGCTGTCCAATTTTAACTCTGATGTATGGGTTGATTGCTGCTACCTAGACCAACATCTTCCCCTGCATTCGCTGTCAGCGTAATGTCATCATGAATGACATCTTGAGCAACAAAGGCTTGTTGGGGTGTGTCTTCCATCATGACATTGCTGTGATCAGCAATGAGATTTACGGCACTGCTACCATCACCTACATCTGAAACCTCCTCACCACTACTCAAAACAACCATGCCATTGTCACTTACCTCATTTGCACTTACCACCAAGCATTTTCCTCCTGGCACTTTTTCCTCTGGGAAGTGGAAAATGGTAGGCACAGCAGTGTTCTTTAGACATTTCCTCCCCTATTAAAAAGTAAAAAGAAAAAGGAAAAAATGATTTAGACAGAAAATAGCAGTTATCCATTAAATCCATTTTGTGTTAATTTACTGTATTCATCTGTGTTGCACTTACACTGTGCAATTAAGCAGTTTATTGTGGATAGTACTTCATCAGTTTAAATCAATACATTTCTTTGTTAATAATAATATTTAAAATATCTCCATACCCTGGAATCAGTGCCGATGTGACAGCTTTCAAAGTGTTCACTGCACAGACGAGAGGCCTTGTTGGGAGTCCAGTTCTGTCTTCTCAGGTTGAGCATCCACTGCTCCAGCCAATCTGAATCACCTAGAGGAAAACTATTTACAGGCAAAATGTGTTAACACATATGTCAGTCTATATTATTCACATACATCAACATGGCTGTATTCTTAAAACTATTTATTGTACATATTGCTTTACTGTATATGTTATTTTCATTCTGTATGTTATTTATATATATATATATATATATATATATATATATATATATATATATATTACTACTGCTATATTCTTTGTAAGAGCATCCATATCGATTAAGAACGCTTCATTTGTTCCGTCGCGGCAAGAGGAGACAAAAAAGTCACAGAATACATCAGAAATATTCAGAGCCTCTGGTCCCTGGCGCACTTATTGGAGCCGTTTGGACAACATGGGTGTAACTCCCAATATTCTGTGCTAAACGGATTAACATTAGAACTGATTATTGATTGAAGTTGATGTTTCATATCTCTCTACCTCTGTGCGTAATGGCACACTTGGCACAGCTTCAATATATAGCTGATCTCTCCCCGTCGAGTTGTACTTGTTATCGCATGTTTATGTTATAAAAATCATGACAGAAAATATAATTTTCAGTTTGTGGGCCGTCGAAATGAACGTCAACCAAAAAAATAATCTCAAAAATAACAATGACATATTACATTATTATTGGAAAGTACTAACGCAGAATTAATATCCAAAGTTTATTTATAAATTTCGACATTTATGTTGAGTATAGCATTCATCATAACGTCAGATAATCATATTTAAAGTCTGTGGTTAACCACCGAGGTGAACCTTTAGCTTCACACAAACTCATTCTTTTCAACATCTTAACAACTCAAATTTCTAACTCTTCAGAATTACTTTTTCCCCCAATTAAATAATGCTGGCTAGAGATGTTAACTTTAGCATCTTTGGCATTAATGGGAGATCGGCTAAACCATTGAGTGTAAATAATGGGCTACACTGAGGCCAATTGTACAGTTAGCCGGCTGGTTTACAAGCTAACGCTAAACAAGCTAGCCCCGCAAAACTAGACAGACACCTGACAGAGTATTCAATAAATATATAACACTACTATATCACTCACCAAAAAAACTGCAGAATCGACTTCTTGGATGGTCTGTTACTACAATTAACCGCACAGCAAGACATATTCGTTGTTAGATATTTGCTAAACAAACACTCCAAACGAAGAAAAAAAGATGAAGAAAGCTAACGGTTCAAGGTCGGGAACGGGATGAAGCCGAATTAAGCTAGTGTTGAGTACATAGCTCCTGCTCCTGACGCGACCATGGACGTGACAGACAGATGCGGCGCGCAGAGCTGTCAATCAAACTGTCACAATCCTAATATGGGCATAGCCGTTTTCCTTAATAAAAAACAATCCGATCAGTTATAAAAAAATTCCCCCCCCCCCCACAGTGTGAGGAGAAGGGGCCGTCAACTTCTCAGATATATCTCGTTTTTTGAACCAGGCTGTAAACATGTTGATTCCTGTGGTAAAAACGGGCTTTTTTGTCTGTGGGCTTATGGCACTTCCGGCGTTTCTGCAGCCAGCCTCAAGCAGAACCTCGAGGAACTGCAGTTTTTTGTACTTAAGCATAGGCTTCATTTTTCGAGACCGGAGGTTGACCCTTGTGCCGAACACACTCTCTCACCTCGTACTCTCTCTCCTCACTCGCTCCCCCCACACACACACACATGCACACTGAGCCCTGAGCCTGAGCCACTGTGTGTGTGTGTGTGTGTGTGTGTGTGTGTGTGGGGCAAACATTGTATCATGTTGCGGCTGATAACAGCGTGAAGCAGTGAGTGGGCGTGTCTTGCCCCCCCCCCCTCCTTCTCTAAGTTGATACATTGACATTCTAAATGCATTTTTTTAAATTCCAGGGCAGAGCAGTACAACTGAAAATATGAGGTTTAGTTACCCTGTTTCATGACATCTGTTTAAACACAGACAGAACCTCAGTCTAAGTTCTTCTTGGGTAACACTTTATATGAAGGTCCTTGAAATAAGCTGTTATTACCATCAAATCTGCTGTATAAGACACACTTTAAACCCTCAGGCATCAGTTTAATGTACTACCCTCTTAAGTCATTAAGGACAAAAATGTCCACTTCCAAAAACTGCTATAAAAATAGAACAGATTACTTTTTTTTTTGCTTTTTTCTGCATAAATCTCTTAAACAACTTCCGCCCTGCTCAAAACTACCAAACATTCAATCATTTTGAGGATTTTAACCCTTTAGATGCCAATTTCATTACTTGATCACTGTTGTTATTTATGAAAAAAAAAGTTATTTTCCATATAACAAATATTTGGTGTTTTGTGGATTTTTTTAGAATCAGTCTTGGATATGTCAAAGATTATACAAAATATTGACTTTGATGCATTATTAGTTTTTGTTTAGCATCAGATTTAAAATGTACTACCCTCTTGAGTCATTAAGGACAAAAATGTTCACTTCCAAAAACTGCTATAAAAATAGTACAGATTAATTTGTTTTCTGTTTTTTGGGTTAAATCTTTTGATCAACTTCAGTCCTAATCAAAACGGTCAAATATTGAATAATTATCAGAATTTAACCCTTTAAATGCCAGTTTGATTACATGATGATAATATTTTTAATGAAAAAAAACACACAAAAAAAAGTTATTTTCCATATAACAAATGTTTGGTGTCTGGGTTCTTTTTTTTATATCAGTCTTTGTTTTGTTAAAATCTAAGGACAATCTGAAAATTAAAATATTAATATGCTTTTATTTACTTTGTGTTTAAAGGTTAATCAGCTTTATTATTACTTATCAGGTTATCTCTGTTGTCAGCCTTTATTTAAAGTTTGTATTGAACACTGGAGAGCAGCACTGAGCAGGTCAGGAAATCAGGTAACCTTTGTGAGCCAGGTGTGTAAACCTGCTGAGTGGCTCTAACTGACAGACAGGAGTGTCAGCGGTGTGTGTGAGAGCAGGAGTGAGGTGAGAGGCTGAGACACTTTCAGGCTGAATTCAATGAAAGGAAGACAGCAGAGATACCTTTGGTAAGTGTGCTGTGTTCTTTGGTAATTATCTGTTCAGAATGTTTGAATGGTGACATGTATTTAATGTAGGCTGTTTATTTCATAGTGATGCACTCTGCATTCTGGTTTTATAGTGTAGTGTTCACAGGAAACAATTAAATTAGAAGGGTAAATAATAATTAATATTGAACACATTTAACTGGTTTGTTTAAATTGTAAACAAAAGATAAAGAACTGAATAGATACTAAAATTCAGATTCATTTAATGGTGATATTAACTTAAATTCTGATTTGTGTTGTTTGGTGTTAAAATGAGAAAAAGGAAGGTAAGGATGCTAAAAGATGCATGGCTAACATTGTATAAGTGGAAAACTGCTTCCCCAGATTACTTTACAATTATAATAGGAATGTATATGTGAAGAATTTTGTTCATAGATATTTTCCTTGCTTTTCAGAACCACACACAATAAACAGTTGTAACCTCGCTGCATTAAAGTCTCCTCTTTGAACTCTTTTACTATCGTGGCCTAACCCAAACCAATGTGTTCAGTCTTTTAGAATAAGGGTCTGCTTGGAGGTGAAATATTGATAAATGAAAGCAGTTACTTTTATTGAAATAAGAAAAGTTTTAAGATTGATGACGAGTCAGGTTACCGTGGGAATTGGATAGCGCCAAGACCAATCGAAGAATCATTTTCCTCTTAGCTGAAAATGTATAAAAAGCAGTGAAGCAGCAAAAAGGAAGCCAAAGAGAGAAATGATAACAGAACAAATAAACACACCATTGAAGTGTTCTTTTTTCCATATACCATTTAGTTACACACACTGAAGGCTATAATGCATCGCTATTGTTTCTTCAATATGTTGAGTAAATCCAGAATGCCAGATGACATCTACAGGTGTGATCATTCAGTTTGTGATTTTTTTTATTTTGTATTCTGACTGCAGGATTCTTAATAAGGCTTACAGGTTTTCAGTGAAATCGACATCGACCTGACCTGACTGTGGTCGCTCTGCATCAGGATCTGCTGAACTCCTTTTCTTTACCAAAGACACTTTAGACACTCGACACAAAATAACACAAGTAGATGAAAGTCTTTCTCACTCTACATCAGTTTATTTATTACAAGGTTACACATGAGCTGTCTGAAGAACTTGTGCTACCCAACACAGAGGCCTCCAAGGAAACAGAGTGACAGAAAGAAGAGAAGATATCAGGAGAGAAGAAGGATCCTTACACTGTAACTGTTTCATATAAACCCTTTCAATTCAAACGTCATAGCTGCTCCCAACTTACTGGTTCATCTGTCAGTCTGAGGTTTAGCATTTCTCTCCAGTGTGAACTAACATGTGTCTGGCCAGACTGTCTCTTTGGGTAAAACTTTTACTGCAAAAAGAGCAGCTGAAGGGTTTCTCTCCTGTGTGGACTAACAAGTGTGGTTGTGATTGGTGTAATTTATTTGAGTTATAAGTTATAAATAAATTCATAGAGAAATAAATATGATTTTAGTGACATAAAACAGCCAATTCTTGTAAAAAATGTAATAAAACAATTGTAGAAGTTCATTTAAGTTTAATAATTTGTAAAAGATATCAGTGTTAAAACAGATTCAGTCTGAAGGATTTAAAACACTTTAAAGATTATTTTTTGGTTAAAAACCTTTGAAATAGACAGATATGTCTGCCAAGATTCATGAATCTGTCATCTACCTGTAATGTCTATCAAGAGATAATGCATGTGATTGATTAGTTATGCCTGCCGAGGCCGGAAGGGGGAGCTCTCAGCCGCGATGCCTCATTCTGCATGACGCTGACAGAGGAAGCATCGTGTCTTGAGTCCATTTATTCATTTTACCCTTTTTCAGGTAAAAAGATAATATATATCTGTGTTTATCTACAAAGGATGTTTCTAGGGATGTTTTCGTGTTTATTGTTAGGAACTTACAGAAAGGTTGATGTTTAAAACGTTGTATTTACATTTGATGGAAGTTCAGTGAGACACTAAGCTAGGTTAGCTCCGTGTTGTATGTCGTGCACACGTCACCACACGAGGTCAGTGTTGGCATGAGCGTGTGTGTAGGTCTGGATGTGTGTGCATATTAAGATTATTAAGAATCTGAAAGTGTTTATAAGAATAGTCATGGTTGAGAATATTCATGTTTAATCGTGTCAGTGAGCATATATTTTTTTTTTTGTTAGGAAGAAATTGTTCAACAGAAGAATGAGAAATTAAAGAAAGAAATATGAAGCAAAGTGATAAACAGGATATTTTTGTTTGTATTTTCAACACAGTTGATAATTTTATTTCATTGTACTTACCTGTTATGTTTCATATTTGCCTGTGAAAAGAAATGTTAAAAGAAAGCACCATTGTGACTATGTGGATCATTTTGAAAAAGATAAATTAAATCATTCTGCATGACGCTGACAGAGGAAGCATTGTGTCTTGAGTCCATTAATTCATTTTACCCTTTTTCAGGGCACAGCATGGTCAGATTTCTTCTTTGGGTAAAACTTTTACTGCAAACAGAGCAGCTGAAGGCTTTCGATCCTGTGTGAACTAACATGTGTGACTTCAGACCCCCCTTTTGTCTAAATTGTTTTCCACACTGAGAGCAGCTGAAGGGTTTTTCTCCCGTATGCAGAATCATGTGTATAGTCAGATCTCTTTGTCGGTAAAATGTTTTACCACACTCAGAGCATCTAAAGGATTTCTCTCTGTGAATTGCCATGTGATATGTCAGACTGGCCTTAAGGGTAAATATTTTCTCACATTGAGAGCAGCTGAAGGGTTTTTCTCCAGTATGAATCATCATGTGTCTGGTCAAATTTCCTTTTGCGTTAAATATTTTACCGCACTCCGAGCACCTATGTAGTCTCTTACCAGTCTGTAGTTTCTTATTTTTGAAGTTTAATTCTGAAAGATCTTCTCTTGTCTCTTGCCAATCATGACTGTCATCAGTCTTGACCTCAGTCACTGGTTGTAAACTTCTCTCTGGTTCTGAGTACCACTCTGGTTCTGCTCCTCCACAGTCCTCTCCATCAACTCCTGTTTCCATCTGTTCAGTTTGTCTCTGATGAAGCTGTGAGGACTGAGGTTTCTCTTCACCATCTTCACTCTTCACAGAGACAGGAGTGAAGGGGAACTTGGTGGTATCAGCCTCCTCCAGTTCTTGAAGCTGTTCTTCCTCCTGACTGCTCCACAGTTCCTCATGTTCTTCTTTAATGTGTTGGGGCTTAGTCCTGGAGAGCGGGCAGCCCGGGTTCAAATCCGACCTGTGGCTCCTTTCCCACAAGTCATTCCCCACTCTCTGTCTTTGGTTTCTGATTCTGTCCTACCTACCAAAAAATCTTGTTTAAAATTATTTTTATTTTTTAAACTCTGTGGAAAGTTATTATGTTTTTCTAAAAACCCATACGCAAAAAGTTCTTATCAGAAGAATGTTCATCTATAAATAATGTCTCAGGGCCCCTCCCCCCTCCAGCTGCACTACATGGACTATTCCATCATGACCCTCAGGTCTTATGATGCATTCAGGTGCTGCTCAGGTGCTCCAAGTTTCCGAGTTAGGAAGTCGTTCTTTCGACATGATTTCTGTTCAGTTGCGTTGATGCTCCAAAGAAGATCAGTGAAATGTTACTGTTACAGTTATATTTGAGCAAAAAGTTGATGGTCAATATGTGAATTGATAAAAAGTATGTTAACATTAACTAAACATATTTTCCCCCGATGTGATGACGTCAAGTTGGGAAGTCGAGCAATTCTTCTTTCTCAGTCAAGAAGGCACCAACTTCAAAATGTATTTCACATTTCTACATATATGACCCAATGTCAATACAGATTCATGTTTCAACAGGTGAAGTATCCCTTTAAAGAAAGTCCTGTGACGTCATGAACACAAGATTACAGATTCCTACAAGTGGAGACGATGAAATAAAGAAACACACACAGGAGACAAAGGAGATGAAGAGAAATACAGACAGAGAGGAAGAAGAGAAATACAGAGACAGAGAGGATGAAGAGAAATACAGACAGAGAGGATGAAGAGAAATACAGAGACAGAGAGGAAGAAGAGAAATACAGACAGAGAGGAAGAAGAGAAATAGAGACAGAGAGGAAGAAGAGAAATAGAGACAGAGAGGAAGAAGAGAAATACAGACAGAGAGGAAGAAGAGAAATAGAGACAGAGAGGATGAAGAGAAATAGAAACAGAGAGGATGATGAATATCAGAGTATCAGCTGTTGCAGTGAGTCGCTGTACTTCTTTCTGTAAATGTGAAACGTCATCAGTGCATGCAGACAGGCTTTCCTTCATACCTTTTACCGTGACACTCAACGTAGACAGAGAGGATGTAATGGACTCTCTGTATTCCTTTAGCTCGGACCTGGCTGCAGTAATGTCGGCTCTAATGACTGCCATTTCACTCTCCAACACAGCCCGGACCTCAATCTTCAGAGTCTCTATCAAATCTTTGAGCAGGGAGGACAGAAGCTCACTTTGAAAAGTCTCCGTGTCCGTCGTAGATGCGGCTGCAGCTGAGGCTGCTTCTCCCCGGGGAGGTTTTTCAGTGGAGGCCGCGGTCGGAGTACGAGTTGAAAGCCTCGTGGTTAAAAGACATGTTTTTCTTCCTTTGGATGATTTAGCAGACATTTTGTTCAGTTTGTCTCAGTACAATGCAACAGGAGACTGAGTTACCTCCAAGTTTTCTTCTCAAAGTGTGTGAAAAATTATACTTTAAAAAGGTTGCTCTGCAGTGCTCTGAAATAAATCTACTCACTCCATCGCCTGCTCTTCTTCTTCTTCTTCTTCTTCTTGGTTTTATGGCGGTTGGCAAACAACAAACTGGTGCATTTCTGCCAGCTACTGGTCAGGAGTGTGGATCAAAATATCTATTGTTTACTACTTTCTGTAAATAATAATAATAATAACCAGATAAAAATCTATTATATCTTGTCAACCAACTGAGTTTGTCCTACAGCTTCATTTTCTAAGTTATTTTGTAAGATATCCATTAAATCCAAATATACTTTAAAGTCTTTATATGTGATTTTTCACACTTAAATATAATATAAATCAAGTATATCCTCTGAAAATAACTCTGTGAGTCATGACTGTCTACAATGGGTGTAACACCCGAGTCTCACTGTCTGTGATGTTTTCAGAGTCCTATCTTCAGTTTGTTTACATCGCCAGGACGGCCGGCTGGCTGACTCCTCCCCTCGTGTATAAAAGTTGTTTAATTGAGGGACTAGAGAAAAGAAGAATAACATACTGTACTCACTGCTTAACTGTGTTTCTAGATCACGCTCATTTCAGGTAAATTTACATGCAGTGTGAAGATACCAGCATAATAAAGATCGCTAGCATTAGCATGCTAACACAACAATGCACCGCGGGTTGTTTTGGTTTCATGCTGGTGCTCAAGGGCGACATCTGCTGGATCAAAAAATCACATATAAAGCCTTTAATTTCTTTCAGGTTCTCCATCATCTCTCTTCTTTTTAAACTTTATTTCTGACAGTGTCTAACAACATGTTCCACTGTCTCCTCTTGTCCACAGTAGTCATATTAGTGTTTTCCTGTTTTGAACAATGTGTTATTGAATCCAGTGTGTCCAAATCTGAGTCTTGCCACCTTTTCCTTCAGTCTCTGTTTAATAATGCTCTTCACTTCTGTGCCACTAATGCTAACTATCAAATCCATTTGAGTATTTTTTGTAGCCTCCTTTGCCACCTTGTCTGCTAATTCATTTCCTTTGAAGCCTTTGTGTGCAGGTACCAATAAAAACATCATTTGACTTCTGTATAGTGTTTGTTGTCTGAATGACTGCTGTCTGAATGATTGTAAACTGATGAGTGATGAACTTGAATCTGAACAAATGACTGATCTCAGTGTTGGTGTTGTTTTAAAAGCACCTGTACACAGTCTTAATTCCTGATATTGGATAGTATCTATTTTTTTAAGAGTTGTGCTTGCTGCTGATCCATATACAATACAACCATAATCTAATACTGATCTTATTCATCCTGTATGGCTTTCACAGCAGTCTGCCCCCCACTCACTTCCAACTAAACCCATTCACAACATTTCAAACTTTCTGAACATGCAGCCCATGTAATCCTCTCATCAAACCAGAACCCTAAAAACTTAAAGTGTCTTACTCTCTCCACTTCTTGATTATACAGTTTTAATTTGATCTCTCTCTCTCTCTCTCTCTCTCTCTCTCTCTCTCTCTCTCTCTCTCTCTCTCTCTCTCTCTCTCTCTCTCTCTGTGATTTGTGTTCTGAAGAATGGGGTCCAAATGAGCCCATATTGGAGGTGGGTCGTGCCTTCTACTGGGGGAGATGGTGCAGAAGGGCCAGATAAAGCACACCAGTGTGGAGGGTCACCTGCTGATGTGACCCTCCAAAAGTGGACTGACTGAATTTCATTGTAATATTTACAAGAACAACTTTCACTGAAATCTGTGTGGATCAGGGCATCTTTAGCAGTGAGGTTCAGGAATATTCAAAAGGTGCCTCTTGAAGTTAAAAAGCCTGTTTTGGAATTGTACCACATGCTCATCCTCTGGCATTAGAACATCTTTTTTAACGATGATTGTACTCACTTTAGTCTCTCCACTTTGAGATTTCCACCTTCTCCTGACATCCCTGGGGCAGGGTCACCACCTTACATGAAGACCTGTTCAAGGGATATACAGACACATGCCTTTGGGCTGCTGCAGACAGTGCTGTCAGACATTTCTTCTATGCTTCTTCAGTTTACAATACCCAGCTTGTAGATTATATTTGCCATGTACTACAAAATTCACGTGTCTTACATTGGCACGTCTCTCTCTTTTGGTGGAACAACCCAAAATGGTCTCTGACCACAAAGGAAGGCATAGGAAATGTGTTGGTGCTCTGACACATATTACTTGTGGAGAGTAAGTAAAGTATCAGACAGTAGCCTCCTCTGTCTCTTTAGTTATTGTGTCCCTCTTACCTGTAGTCGTTCTGCTGACATCATCCCTGAGGAGAAACTGTCTGACTAATTTAGCTCTCTTCATTTTGCAAGTTTCTTGGACCATTTTTCAAATGGCTTGAGAATCACACCCAACAAGCTTCTTGCAGTATGTCTTATTTTATTTATATATATATATTAAAAAAAAAAATTCTTGTTAATTTTTCTTTTCAATAATACCAATAAAGTAATATTTGATCGTTTTGATCAGGACTGAAGTTGATCAAAAGATTTAACCTAAAAAAGCAGAAAAAAAATAATCTGTACTATTTTTATAGCAGTTTTTGGAAGTGAACATTTTTGTCCTTAATGACTCAAGAGGGTAGTACATTTTAAATCTGATGCTACAGAAAAACTAACAATGCATCGAAATCAATATTTTGACTAATCTTTGACATATCCAAGACCGATTTTTTTAAAAGCCCCCAGCCACCAAATATTTGTTATATGGAAACATTTTTTTTTATAAATAACAACAGTGAATCAAGTAATGAAATTGGCATCTAAAGGGTTAAAATCCTCAAAATGATTGAATGTTTGGTAGTTTTGAGCAGGGCTGAAGTTGTTTAAGAGATTTCTGCAAAAAAAGGAACAAAAAAAAGTAATCTGTTCTATGAGTCTTTCAATATCAAGAAGTTATTTAACTTCTGAAACACAGCTTTGTCTATCATTTGACCTAACAGAGGAAGATTTGATATAGGCCTGTAATTATTCATTATTGTCTAGATTGTTCTTTTCTAGTAGTGGCTTGATGACTGCTGTTTTCAGGGCCTGTGGGAAGACACCTGAGAGACAAGTTTACCATTTGTAACAGATCTGGAGCCATGACTCCTCCTCCTGCTGCCAATATCAAGACAGCAGGAGGAGGACTTTAATTGTTTAATTGTCACTTGTTTTTTATTGGTGAGATCAGAACAATACAGACATTAAAGAAGGGGGTCCATTGTTTTTCTGTAATGTAGAACATTTAACCCCCATTACCACCCCCACCCCCCATTATCACACCCCCCAACCATGAAACAGACCAGCTGGACAGAGTGAACAGAGTCAGCTGATCTTCAGTCAGCAGTGTTTCTCAGACTGATAGACGGCACAGAGACACTGAAGAACCAAGAGTCCAGAACATAAACCCAGGAGAGAGAGGTTCAGTGAATGTGGTGTTGAAGGTGTGGAGGTGGATCAGTGTGTCAGAGGAGACTCTGTAGAAGGACAGAGAGCCAGCAGGACAGTCCACATACACTGCTACTCTGTTAGAGACAGAGGAGGAGGAGGAAGAGGAGGAGGAGGAGATCTCTGTTCTTATGTTATTGTGACAGACATAGTAACCTTCGTCAGAGCAGATCAGACTCCAGGACTGATCATTAAATCCAAACAAACATTCAGCTCTGTCTCCTCCCCTTCTGATTCCTCTGTAACTCACTGATACATTAACATCTCCTCTCCACTCGACCTCCCAGTAACAGCGACCAGTCAGACCAGTCCTACACAGCAGCTGAGACCACCAGTTATCAAATCTGTCTGGATGATCAGGATATGACTGAAGCTCCTTCACACGTGTCACCTTCCTGTTGTTGTCAGACAGTTTGAGGTTTCTGTTCACTGTGTTTGTGTCCAGTTCCAGCTCACAGGCGTCTGATGGAGAGAACGAGACACAACACAGCTGCAGGTTATCATCTGTTCATTCATCAACAACTTTACTGACACTTACTGATAGGGGTGTAAAGGTACACGTACTCGGACCGGACCGTTTCAGTACAGGACTGATCCGAGTACGTGCAGAACAAAAGTGATTTAATCTGTGTTCCCACACGGACCGCAAAGCAGAAGCACACCTCAGGGTGGAGGAAGGCTGTGGCTGCTGGTATGGGACACAGCTTTTAGTTAATAACTTGTAAAAAAGTTCAAACATAAACTGTGCAGATAAGTAGTTCCTAAAGTCCTGTTGGTCTGGACAGTTGCATATAACCGGGATGGAGTTCTTTATACAGACTTACTCTTAAGTTTTGTTTTCATTTTCAGCGATGATCCCGCTCAAACTAAGAGCAACAGGGGAGGGGGAGACGCGTCTGTGTGGGAGAATAACCTGCAGCATGATAGAATGAACACCTCCCTCCCCATTCCCACAATAATGGACAAAGAGACGTTGACAAGACGAGAGTAGTGTGCCGTTGATGTTCAGCGGACATCGGGTACGTCACAGGCAACACGTCCAACTTATTAAAGCACTTGAAAAGGCAGCACGCGAACGTAAACATCACTGCAACTAGGAAAAAACAGACAGCCTTTTGCTAGTAATTCTAAACGGGCCAAAGCCATAAAAAATGCCATTGAAGTTCTTATATCAACAGAGGGAAATATTAATAGTTCTGAAACTACACTGTCCCAGATGTGATTAGTTTTATTATGTGCTCAAAGAGCATTCAAAAAAGTGTTGCCTTCATAAACTAAAAGGTGTCAGTGTAATTTAAAAGAAATATTTTTATATATAGGCTATTTTAATGACTTCATTTCATTCTAAAATACTTTATTTCATTCATATCTTTTATTTATTGGAGACTCTTTTGGTTGAAGGAAGCAACATAAGTTTATTTAAAGTTTTTTTATTACAATGTTTAATTTAAAATGTTATTAAAAAGTAACCTGAGCAGGTGTACAAGTCTGAACTGTCGATGCTGCACTTAGTCCAATGTGAAAAAGGGAAATTATAAATGTTCCTAATAAAGAAAAAAAAGCGTTGCATCAGGTCCCTTTACTGTAGTGAAAATGTACCAAACCGAAGCTTCAAAACTGAGAACTGTATCGAACTGAAATGTTTGTGTACCGTTACACCCCTACTTACTGAGAGTCAATCAAACTTACAGTTCATATTCAGCACTGAATGATGTTTGACAGCACTGAAATGTAATAATCCACTTCTAATCAAGTTCAAATGGAGTTACCATGGCAGCCAGGAAGAATGGAGATCCAAATCAACAAACACATGCAGTGAATAAAGTCTGACTAATCAAAGTGCAGCACAAAGAATCTATGAACCATCTGCTGTCTCCAACTGTTCTGTCCTCAGAGGTCACATTCAGCACAAACAGGAGCCTCATTTCCACTTTCACTGTCACACACAATGTGATGGCAGCAGGAGTGTGCCACGTCCCTTTGTCCTGTCTAACTACTTTTAAACTGTGTTTCTGAAGTCATGGAGACCATTTCTTTTCCATCAATCTAGGCTCTACAACATACATGGTTTTGTTTTAATTGAAATTTAACTGGACTGGATGAACAGATCAAAATCTGAAGAGACAGATGATAACTCAGTCCTTGTGAGTTTTTCTCTGCTTGTCTAAGGTGTAGGCCACGCCGTCCCGACCTCACCTGGCCACCTGGCGGCCTGCAGCTGACTTGTGTATTGTTGTTGGATGTTCCTGCTGGCCTGTACTATGGTGATCGTGGACTTTGCTGTGTGCCTTACTGTCTGCACAGCCAGAAGACGAGGAGGAGAGCTAGCTTATGTCTCTAAAGATATTCTGTTTCTATTTCATCACTGAATTCACGTCTGGATGTTTTTGAGGAGAGAACTTGATGTTGGAGACTCTGCATATTTACATGTTTATGAAAATGAACGTCAAATCAAAAATGATTTCTGCTGTTTTTAAAGTTGATGAGCTCCACGAGCTCGACTACGAGCAGCCGGCCAGCAGCCAACATCAAAATGTGAAATGTCACAAAAACTGCATGTTGTAAAATATACATTTCTGTTGGATGTGATGAATGGTGATTTTCTATTCACTGGATTATCACTTTTATTTCAGTTTACATTTTTCATTTCATATTTAAACTCTCATGAGTTTCCATCACCCTCACTTTTATCATCACTTTGTGTTACTTCCAGCCCTCATCCTGTTGTAGTTTGAAAGGTTTAATCATAACAGAAACACAATCTGGACAGCAGCAGGCACAAACCAATAGTTATCTAACCTCTGAATTTAGCCAAGTCATAAGATCATGTTCTGATACACAAGACACACACACACACACACACACACACACACACACACACACACACATACACACACACTCTTTCCTGGTAAGAGATCAGTTGTCTGTCCAAAGGGCTGCCCGATGCAAGTTTGTTTACACTGACCATGCTATCCCCACTGTAGTGTCTGACCGGCGCCATTATCACAACAAATCACACGTGCACACCAGAAACCTGATACCTGTTGTTGTGTGTGTTGACAGAACCACTCCTCTCTCCCCCTCTGCTTCAGAATACACCACCGCCTCATTTATGCTGCAGAATGCTCGCTCCCTTAACAACAAAGCAAACCTATTTCACTAAATATCAAACTTTACTGACAGATCCACGTCATCAGAATCATTCAAACCGATGGTTTTATTTAGGCTATAATCGCGCATGTAGTGAGCCGTTTCCAATAAGTAACTTTCATTATGACAATATATAAACATAAAATAAAAATAAAAAATAAAAGTCTGCCACATACATACTGCATCAGCGCCGTCTCGCCTTCATTTTCCCTGTTGGGCCACGCAGGCTTAGGACAGTCAAACAATGGACTTGGGCCTGCACCTCTGTAAAAGCCTCATTTGAGTTATTCACTGAGATCACAAAGAGGCCTAAAAGGACTCTTAATCCCAGAATCCCCTGCGGTACTTCACACCTACGCGTGAAGTAAGGGGGGGACCGGAACCTCTCTCTCCTCATTGGAGGGGACCTGAGGTAGACCCCCCATGGAGCAGGCCAGGCTACAAAGCTCCAAGACTTCCATTGCTCACCCTCTTTCACGCGCTGACCTTTGCTGCTCGGAGACCCAAGAAGATCTCCTGTTTCCTGCAACAATCTTCCTTTGTTTTAAGTTTTTGGCGCGCAGGTAATCCGCGGCCGGCAGTGTTCTAAATTCCGAGCTCGGATTGTCCAGTGAACACATTTCAGTTTCTCGGAGAGCGTCAGACTATAACAGATTATCAGAAAGATAACGGTCTTATTCCGTCCTGCAACGAAAGGACATCAACGGACATCTTTCCACTCGACGGAGAACCAACGAAGCCGCTCTCGCCGTAAGGGACCCTCGCCGCCATCAGACGCCTCTGCACCAGGACGGACAGAAGATCTGCTCCATCGCCGGACTCTTTTCCTTTCACCAATCGCGGACAAAGCGATTCACAAGTGAGGCTTAATTAGGTCTGGGCAGAATTAGCTTTAGAGAGTGTTTTTAACAATTGTTGATCAAAGCAGAAACTGTAATTTTTATCTTTGTTGGACCTGCGTCCTGAGTTTTAACTGTTTAAAACTCTTGTTGTTTCGGACCGCTGCGTCCTATATGTGTTTAGCGTAACAGCGTTATAACCGGGTATTACTCTTCTGATCAGAAAGGCCAGTGTAAGCCGTATTAACCTGAATTCGGCTATTGGTTTGTTTCTGTGAATGAAGGGAATTACTCCGAGTTGTGGCGCGGGAGTCGGACTGTGATCCGGCTTCTTCAGGCACGCATTTCTCTTTTATTCTCTTTTATTTCCCCTTCTACGAACACATACACACACACACATATTCCCGTGTAAACGTACATCTGGAGACCAACTCCACCACCGCGCCATTACACACAGAGATCTATACACTCGCGGCTATCCAAACGCCTCAGAGACACAGATTGTGTAGGGCCGAACTCAGTCTCTTTTAAGGCCACATTTAGGCCTTTGTTATGTGTGTGCCATCGGAAGGGCGACCACGTGGGACGAAGTAATCTTCCCCCCCCTTCTCTCTCCCTTTCATCCACACGCGCACGCACCCAGGTCTTTGTTAGGTTTTCGCCATCGTGAACGACCAAGAGGGTACGAAGCCATCTCCCCCCCCTTTCTTCTTCCCCCTCTCTCTCTCTCTCTCTCTCTCTCTCTCTCTCACACACACACATACACACACACACACACACACACACACACACACACACCTACATTCACACCCCTTCCACAAGCCTTTGCTTGATAATGTTTGTTGCTTAGATTAGTTTATAATAGTTTTTTGTTTAATTAAGTTCATTGATTTTGGATTGATGTTGCTTTGTTTAAATAAATTCTGTTATAATTTAAGAGAGCAGTTGTTTGTGATTACTGTGTATTTGCATTGTGATATAAGCTGGGTGCGAAGGCTTTGTGTACGGATTTCACGCCTTCAATTTATTAAATATAGTTATACATGATTAATAATATTAGTAATTAAATAACTAATTTGAGACTGATTTGAGTGATATTTTGGTTATATTTACCTGATTACAGGTTGGTGCCCCAAAACGAGATTAAACATAGTTTATGATATTTTATTTATATTATTAATAATTAAGTATAATTATTAAAGAATATAACCAAAGTTGACTTGATACAACCCCAACATCCCGGACGGACCTCAGAGGACCGGACTTATACACTAATGTAATCACTGATGTAGAGTTAAACATTAGACTAACACAAAGACCATAGAGCCTCCAGTTTTCATTAATATATTTCAATATCTTGCATTTATCATCAATTGTGATTTTTAGTTTTAATAAAGAGTGCACAGAGACATGGCGATGGCTTCACACATTTCACCTCCTCCATACTCAGCACATATTCATCAGCTGCATGTATTTATTCTGAAAATAATTCAAGTGTGGACATTAAGTCGGGGCATCTCTGACACGATCATTAAGCCATATATTTGATCATAATTAGTCACAGTGCAGACGGAGATGCCCACGAAAATATGTGGCCAACAATTCAAAGTTTTTGTTGGTTGATCAAACCTTTGATTAATAATATGATAGAGTGAGGGAGAATGCTGACTGACGTGTCCTCTCTGCCACTATATGAAGAAATCAGTGTGGGTCCTGTAAACATGTAAACATTGCAGATATACTCGTGCGTAATGATGAACGGTGGATGTTTTGGCACATAGGACAGCGTGAATGCAGCAGCGACGTGGTGTCATTCTCTGAATTTTCTTCAGTTCGTGATCCTCCTGCTGCAGCAAACTACCGATATGTCCATTTTATCCTTCACTTCATTCACAAGTTCCTTTGTTTCTGGGTCAGAAAGTTTTGTTTCTTTGTCTAAACTTCCGTTTTCGTGATCCAACGCTGGAAACCTTTGATCTGCCCCCTCGTTTGTATGCATTTTCATTCACGAGCTGCTTTGCATTGACCGTTTATGGTTGAATGTGGGCGTGTAGAGGGCGGAACATGGGACTAATCTACGTGCGCACATTTCCAGGTGGATGGTGATTTATAAAGGGAACATTGCATGCAGGTGTGCGTACGAACGGTTTTATAACTCTGAATCATTTTGTGCGCACGCCATTTCTGGGTTTTTGGCACACGTACATTTTTAGTATGAATTTTACGCACTCTTTTATAAATGAGACCCCTGGTCATTTTTTAAAACCTCCTCAAACACCATCTGTTCACCAAAGCATTCAGCCTCATCTAACACTCCCCTCAGCTGATCACCCACTCCCTTTCTCCTTCATTTGTTTGTCTAGTGTTTCTATCCTTTCTCTTCTCTGTTTGTGTTTTTCTATTCCTCTCTTGTTGTCTCCAATTACGCCCCCCCCCCACAAAAACACACACACACACTTTGTAAAGCATCCTTGGGTTTCATGGAAGGCGCTATATAAATCTAAGTTATTGTTATTTACTTCTCAGAGAGAAATAAACAAATCCTCTGTTCACAAGCCATAGTCTCTGTCTGATTGTTCAAGAGCATTTACTCTTCTACACTCCAACATGTGCTGCTGTGTTCTGATGAAGAGAAATGAAAACACACTCACACTTCCTCAGACCAGGATCCAGTCTGTGCAGTCCACTATGGTCCAACCTGGAGGAAGAAACCAGATCAGAATCTATTTCATACATCTTCATTTAAATCCAGCATCAGACAAGAAGCAGAGTTCATCATTCAGAAACAGTGAGACAGCTTCTGTGTGTCTGTCTGTACCTCAGTGTCTCCAGTCTGCAGTGTGGATCCTCCAGTCCAGCAGACAGCAGCTTCTCTCCTCGTTCTCCTGGATGATTGTAGCTCAGGTCCAGATGTCTCAGGGGGGAGGAGCTTAGAGCTGAGGCCAGAGACGCACAACCTTCTTCTGTGATCAGACAACCTGACAGACTACACACACACACACACACACACACACACACACACATACAAACACACACACACACACACACACACCCCCACACACACACACACACATAAACACCAACACACACACACACACACACACACACACACACACTCACACACTTACACATATAAACACCAACACACACACACACACACACACACACACACACACACACTCACACACTTACACATATAAACACCAACACACACACACACACACACACACACACACACACACACACACACACACTCACACACTTACACATATAAACACCAACACACACACACACACACACACACACACACACACTCACACACTTACACATATAAACACCAACACACACACACACACACACACACACACACACACACACTCACACACTTACACATATAAACACCAACACACACACACACACACACACACACACACACACACACTCACACACTTACACATATAAACACCAACACACACACACACACACACACACACACACACACACACACACACACACACACACTCACACACTTACACATATAAACACCAACACACACACACACACACACACACACACACACACACTTACACACTTACACATATAAACACCAACACACACACACACACACACACACACACACACACACACACACACACACTCACACACTTACACATATAAACACCAACACACACACACACACACACACACACACACACACACACACTTACACACTTACACATATAAACACCAACACACACACACACACACACACACACACACACACACACACACACACACACACACACACACACACACACAACATGCTTAACATCCATTGGTCCATTCTTCTCTATTTTACCAGTAACATCCCGTCATAACCATGCAGCTGAACAGAATAGACTTCATAATCTGATACTAATCAATATTTACTCTGGTGACAAATAGTGAAGGTAAGACAGAGCGTGAGATAAACACACAGACTGCTTTGACATCAGCAGTGATGTAGAAACAGTTCTGAACTGTTTCATCTGAAATAAAGATTCTTTAGTTCTTTATGGTCCAAACATTATCCATGGTTTGTTTGTTGGTGGGGAAAGAACTTCATATTTAACTTTCTTTATTCCAGTCCAGCTTCCTCAGACTAAAAGACTGAGAGCTATAGAACGAGCTCAGAGCTTTACAGCTTTAATGTGAAAACATACAGTAAAACTTTAAACCACCACCAAGGCCCATTTAATAAATGATTCATCAAGAAAACATGATCTTAGATGAATAATGTGGATCAGCAGCACACTAACCTGAGAGTGTCCAGTCTACAGAGTGGACTCTTTAATCCAGTAGACAGCAGCTTCACTCCTGAATCATGCAGGTTGTTGTTGCTCAGGTCCAGCTCTCTCAGACTAGAGGACTGGGAGCTGAGGACTGAGGACAGAGCTTCACAGCTTCTCTCTGAGAGGTTACAGACACTCAGCCTGAAGAGGATATGTTTGGTAAGCTAATCAAAATATCAAATAAACTAAGTACATTTAAGCTTATTGGGTAAACTTTCACATGAATAAGTCCTTACCTGAGCGTTTCCAGTGAACAGTGTAGAGTCTTTAAACCACTACACAGCAGCTTCACTCCTGAATCCTGCAGGTTGTTGTTGCTCAGGTCCAGCTCTCTCAGACTAGAGGACTGGGACCTGAGGACTGAGGACAGAGCTTCACAGCTTCTCTCTGAGAGGTTACAACCACTCAGCCTGAAGAGGATATGTTTGGTAAGTTAATCAAAATATCAAATAAACTAAGTACATTTAAGCGTATTGGGTAAACTTTCACATGAATAAGTCCTTACCTTAGACTCTCCAGTGAACAGTGTAGAGTCTTTAAACCACTACACAGCAGCTTCACTCCTGAATCATGCAGGTTGTTGTTGCTCAGGTCCAGCTCTCTCAGACTAGAGGACTGGGAGCTGAGGACTGAGGACAGAGCTTCACAGCTTCTCTCTGAGAGGTTACAGACAATCAGCCTGAAGAGGATTCAGAAGAACACAAATGAAAGCAATTACAAACTATAGTTGTTTTTTCTGAATAAAGAGAACTACATTTGAACTGGATAGTTATGTGAGCACGTACAGAGCTTTGTTTGAAGCTTTGATCACAGGCAGCAGCCTCAGAAGAGCCTCCTCTGAAGCAGAGTATTTCTTCAGGTCAAACACGTCCAGATCTTTTTCTGATGACATTAAGATGAAGACCAGAGCTGACCACTGAGCAGGAGACAGTTTATCTGTAGAGAGACGTCCTGATCTCAGGGACTGTTGGATCTCCTCCACTAGAGAACGATCATTCAGTTCATTCAGACAGTGGAACAGATTGATGCTTTTCTCTGCAGACAGATCCTCACTGATCTTCTCCTTGATGTACTTGACTGTTTTCTGATTGGTCTTTGAGCCACTTCCTGTGTGTGTCAGCAGACCTCGTATGAGATTCTGATTGGTCTCTAGAGAAAGACCGAGGAGGAAGCGGAGGAACAAGTCCAGGTGTCCATTAGGACTCTGTAAGGCCTGGTCCACAGCACTCTGATATAAATGTTTTGGGTTAGGTTTTTCTCTGAATCCTTTAGACCACCTGGATGTTGTTTGTTCTTCTGGCATCAGATTGACTCCAGAGTTGATGAAGGTCAGATGGACATGAAGAGCAGCCAGAAACTCCTGAACACTCAGATGGATGAAGCAGAACACCTTGTCCTGGTACAGTCCTCTCTCCTCTTTAAAGATCTGTGTGAACACTCCTGAGTACACTGAGGCTGCTCTGATATCGATGCCACACTCTGTCAGGTCTGAGTCATAGAAGATCAGGTTTCCTTTCTGCAGCTGCTCAAAAGCCAGTTTTCCCAGAGACTTAATCATCTTCCTGCTCTTTTTATTCCAGTGTGGATCTGTCTCAGCTCCTCCATCATACTTGATGTTCTTCATTTTGGACTGAACCACCAGGAAGTGGATGTACATCTCAGTCAGGGTCTTGGGCAGCTCTCCTCCCTCTCTGGTCTTCAGCACATCCTCCAGAACTGTAGCAGTGATCCAGCAGAAGACTGGGATGTGGCACATGATGTGGAGGCTTCTGGATGTCTTGATGTGGGAGATGATTCTGTTGGCTTGCTCCTCATTTCTGAATCTCTTCATGAAGTACTCCTCCTTCTGTGGGTCAGTGAACCCTCTGACCTCTGTCACCATGTCAACACACTCAGGAGGGATCTGATTGGCTGCTGCAGGTCGTGTGGTTATCCAGAGGTGAGCAGAGGGAAGCAGTTTCCCCCTGATGAGGTTTGTCAGCAGCACATCCACTGAGGTGGACTCTGTGACATCAGTCAGGGTCTCGTTGTTTTTAAAGTCCAAAGGAAGTCGACACTCATCCAGACCGTCAAAGATGAACACAACCTGGAACTCTTCAAACCTGCAGATTCCTGCTTCTTTGATTTCAGGAAAGAAGTGATGAACAAGTTCCACCAAGCTGAACTTTTTCACTTTCAGCACATTCAGCTCTCTGAAAGTGAATGGAAATGTGAAGTGTATGTCCTGGTTGTCTTTGTCCTCAGCCCAGTCCAGAGTGAACTTCTGTGTTAAGACTGTTTTCCCGATGCCAGCCACTCCCTTTGTCATCACTGTTCTGATTGGTTCATCTCTTCCAGGTGAGACTTTAAAGATGTCTTCTTGTCTGATGGTTGTTTCTGGTCTGTGTGGTTTCCTGGATGCTGTTTCAATCTGTCTGACCTCGTGTTCATCATTGACCTCTCCAGTCCCTCCCTCTGTGATGTAGAGCTCTGTGTAGATCTGGTTCAGAAGGGTTGGGTTTCCTGCTTTAGCAATCCCCTCAAACACACACTGGAACTTCTCCTTCAGGTTAGATTTGAGTTTACGCCGGCACTCTGCAGCGACTGTTCCTGAAAAAAGAAAGAACTGAAATCAATGAACAGATCCTGATATAGATGACATGACTATCTGAGATTGGAACTTTAAACCTCTTTGTCCTTTTTCTAAAATACTAAATCTGTTAAAATGTTCTTACTGCTCTGCAGACAGTCAGCCAGCTCCTCCTGCTTCATTCTCCTCAGGAAGTGCAGAGTGATCTTCAAAAATGCCTCTTTACAGCTTCTCCCCTGCTCGTCATCCTCACTCTGACTCTGTAAGCATTCTGGGTAATGTGGACTCAGAACCCTGTGGACTCTCTTCAGCTCGTTCTTCACATCGGTGATGATGTTCTCCTCCAGCAGCTGGAACAGAAGGAGACACTGGATATTTAATATAAACTGGTAGAACTCAACATGTGGTTCATCTGTCAGTCTGAAGGTCAGCTGGTCTAAACAGAACAATAACTTAGCATTAAATTATTGTAATGGTAGTATATTAATTAACAGTGTGTTGAACACACCATAAAGATGGAGTCCAGGTCTGTTGGAGTCTGCTGGTCTGATTGATCTCTGTGAACGTTGGAGCTCTCCTGTTGAACTCTGTGACAGGACATATTACACAAGAAAACAACGAGATATATATAATGAAACTCTGAGCCAAGATATGAGTCTTTAAACAACAGAGACATAACATTAACTTGATTTTTAATTCTCACCTTCCATCAGCAGGACGTCCATCTTTAAAGTCAATAATACGACCCATAGACCGATCACTCTTCATGGACACACAGGTGGGTCCAGGAGAGTCTGGTCTCTGTTCCTGCATCCTGATACAAAAAAACAACATTATTAGTTACTGTGAGCAGCAGATGAGACAGTGATGATGATGATGATGATGATGATGATGATGATGATGATGAAGGTGGAGAGATGTGAGTGTTGAGCTGTGACATGGAGAAGAGTCATGGACAGTTAGAGATCCTCACCTCAGAGCTTCATGTTCCTCACACAGAGAGGTTTTAGAGGGAGGGACTCCCTCCTCTGTGTCCTCACACTGATCCATAGCAGAGCGCCCCCTGCTGGGAGAGCTGCACTCTGTCACTACAACAACACTGATGGAGTTCAGCTGCTGAAGTCACATCCAGTCAAAGATCTTCAGATGTGGAGAAAACAAAGAGAAGAAGCTGCTGATTCACCTTCATCATCATCATCATCATCATCACCTCACTGTCAGTCTACAAACATCACATCTACCTGGTTCACCTTCATCATCATCATCATCATCATCATCATCATCTCACTGTCAGTCTACAAACATCACATCTACCTGGTTCACCTTCATCATCATCATCATCATCACCTCACTGTCAGTCTACAAACATCACATCTACCTGGTTCACCTTCATCATCATCATCATCATCACCTCACTGTCAGTCTACAAACATCACATCTACCTGGTTCACCTTCATCATCATCATCATCATCATTATCATCACCTCACTGTCAGTCTACTAACATCACATCTACCTGATTCACCTTCATCATCATCATCATCATCATTATCATCATCATCATCATCGTCATCATCACCTCACTGTCAGTCTACAAACATCACATCTACCTGGTTCACCTTCATCATCATCATCATCATCACCTCACTGTCAGTCTACAAACATCACATCTACCTGGTTCACCTTCATCATCATCATCATCATCACCTCACTGTCAGTCTACAAACATCACATCTACCTGGTTCACCTTCATCATCATCATCATCATCATCATCATCATCATCAACTCACTGTCAGTCTACTAACATCACATCTACCTGGTTCACCTTCATCATCATCATCATCATCACCTCACTGTCAGTCTACAAACATCACATCTACCTGGTTCACCTTCATCATCATCATCATCATCATCATCATCATCATCAACTCACTGTCAGTCTACTAACATCACATCTACCTGGTTCACCTTCATCATCATCATCATCATCACCTCACTGTCAGTCTACTAACATCACATCTACCTGGTTCACCTTCATCATCATCATCATCATCACCTCACTGTCAGTCTACGAACATCACATCTACCTGGTTCACCTTCATCATCATCATCATCATCACCTCACTGTCAGTCTACAAACATCACATCGACCTGGTTCACCTTCATCATCATCATCATCATCACCTCACTGTCAGTCTACTAACATCACATCTACCTGGTTCACCTTCATCATTATCATCATCACCTCACTGTCAGTCTACTAACATCACATCTACCTGGTTCACCTTCATCATCATCATCATCATCATCATCATCATCAGTCTACTAACATCACATCTACCTGGTTCACCTGGTGTTATGATCTAATCTTCTGTTCTCTCTTATAGTAGATGATTTATTCCTCTCAGATGTTCTGTTCTTGTCAGATTGATTATCCAGCTGAAGTATTAAAGTAGTTGTAGGTTCTGAATGTATTCACTGCACAGTTTGCAACTTGGACATGAATCACTCTTTTTTAAGATCTGTCATCATCTCCTTCTTGTTCTAATTTGATGAATTTAAATGATTTTATTTAAACTTTTATGAATTGAACTTTTTTGAATCGATCCTCTAGCATCTGTAGTGTCCCACCTGAAGGCATGTATTTATATTCCTTATAATCAACATTTATATGTGGTTAAGTGGTCATGAATAATCATAATAGTATTTCAGTATAATAATGAACTAAAAGACACATATTATGCAAATTAGATAAATAAATAATAATAGTGTGAGGGTTGCATATTATAAACATAACATAATCAACTAAGGATGAAATGCAGAAGGGCACATGTGCACATGAATTCAAACTGAGCCTACAAAGTGAAACTCATCAAGGATAGAGTGAAAAAAGTTAATGCTTAGATGAAATTTTGCATGGTCAAAGAGTGAGGTCTCAAGTTTCATACGAGCTCGCTTTTGGGGTAATTAAGTAACAAATCTTAGGCTAACCTGACATTTACGAGAGGTGAAGGAGAGACAAATACAAGAAAAAGGACCATCATTCCAAGAAAACCTGCCATACATGCTGTGTTGGTGTGTCGATGTCCGGTCACAAGATGGTTGGCCAGATATATACCCCATTTATCAAGAAGACATGACATTGCAGTAGGTTTTTTTTTGACTGCTAACTTCTGAAAATAGCATGTGGCAATGTATGGGACATGGCTGGGGCTGTGAAGCCCACGTGGGACATAGTTAGAGCTATCAGGCCCATGTGGGACACAGATGGATCTATAAAGCCCATATGGGACACAGATGGATCTATAAAGCCCATGTGGGACACAGATGGATCTATAAAGCCCATGTGGAGGAGGCGGATACCATCTCCACGCCCTCAGCAAGATAAGTATATATTGTGTGATATTCTTTGTCTTGGTCAGTCGTCTGCAGACGGCTCATTACTTTGGATTCTGAGAAAGATGAATAAAGCTTTTAGTACTCAATTTGTTTGTCTCCTGGGTCCAGTCTCTGAAGAAAGACAAACAAGCTTTAAAACACCACTTAGAACTTCAAAAGGACAGTTAGATTTAGAGTTTAAAATGTTGATGTCTTTGTTGGTCCGGTCACAGGCAAAAACTGACCCTGCCTATTTTCTGGATTTATTAAAAAAAGGACACTACACATCAATAAAGTTTTATCTTATCAGAGGAGGCTTCACTGCAGGACTTTGAATCATAAAACAATAACAAGTCAAACCCAACAAGTCACTGATTAACCAAGAACACAGTCAGCGGATTGAGAGAGTTACAACAACTTCTTATGAATATGTTCCACTGTAAAGAAAACGTAATTAAGAAAAATGTTTAAATCAAAATGATAATCACTCAAACATTTCAATTACAGAAGATAAAGTGATGATCTCAATGAAAGAAACTTCCAGAGCGGGCTCGTCTTTAATCAACCTGTTAGCATGGTTAGCATAGCCTGCATCGGGACTGAGGATCATTGTGTGTCCTTCACTTCTACTTTAGTCAGAGCAGCTAATGAATCCGGTGGCTAACTGTTAGCTTACAGCTCTTTTTATACTTAAATTAAAAGAGTCTTTCAAACAGTATAAAAAGTGTCTCTTACCTTCAACACAGAGAACTAATCTGCATCTCAACAGGACAACGTCAAAGTCAAGTTTCCTGACACCAGGAAATACCAAAGTCTAATAATCACCATAGCAACAGGGAATCAAAGGTCACAGCTTTATAACATTTTACTGAAGGAAGCTTGTTTATTGTGTCGGATGATCCTTTACTGCTTTGATATCAGATATATTGTGTGATGATAGAAGTTGATGAAAGTGTTTGAGGCAGTCTGTTGTCCTGCAGTGGTCTGTAAAAAAGGAAGGGCTGCTGTATGGGATCAACTGCCTGTAAATAAGATTTTGAACTCGTGAAAGGTTACTTTGGTGAAATATTTTGTGCACACAGGTAAGGTTTGCACATGTGCAAACAACATTTGTAATTGTAGAAATAGTCTGAGCATATGTAAAACAATTCTGTTGTTGTGAAAAAATGTGAAGACGTGTAATGATTTTGTGCTCACAGTTCAGATTGCACAAATTCCCTATCTTCACGTGCGATCCTGAAGGTACACGCACAAGCTTTGAGTTACAACCACACATTTTGACAGAGTCATTACGCGTAAGCCTCCAGCCAATCAGCACGTCTCTACCTTGTCAACTGACAGTCAGAGGAAGCTGAGTCTGTTTAGTATGGAGTTAGATCCGTCTCAATTTTCATACAAGGAATGTGAAATGTCTGTAGCCAATCAGATGTCTCCTTCCTATTCAGACAGTCACAGTAGGGTAGATTGAATGGTATGTTTTAATGTGATCACTTTAGCGTTACATCGCAGCGATCAGCCGAGCTGTCTGATTAAGTCGTCTTTATGTTGACGAGTACAAACAGTCTCTGTGATCGTCGTACTAGAGATGGAAAGTCGTTTATCGTGCTGGGTCACATTGTTGATGCTGGGCTCTGCTCTAAACGAGTCAGTATCTGAAGTGTATGTACAGTTTAAGCTCTGTGTGCAATAATGAACGGCCCAACTCAAGAAACGAGCCAGACTCTCTTGTTGACATACTCCGTGTCTGCAAAGACCGAGATGCCTTGTTTCATAGCGTGGGGGAATGTCTTATTGTCAGTAGCTTCCTTTAACATGAGAGAAAATGAACTTTCAAACAATTCCCAAACATGTTTCTAAAAGTTCACATCCTGGTGACTTATCCAAAGAAAGACTATCTACTGCTTCTTTGAGCTCCTCTGAAGTAATATCAGCATCACATCATTCTGCAAACTCCTCGTCTATATGAGGAAGAAGAGCTGAGAGATGGCTGAAGAAGGAGTCAGCATCCATGACAGAAAAGGCTGATGAGTCTAGTTTACCAGAGAAAGAAACCATTTCATCAAGACTGGATCAGAACTAACTTGGTCATGAACTAATGAGGCTTTGATTGGATTTCTTTCCTGCCTTCTTTTCTCTCAATGACAGAAATACTTTCCTCCCCTTCCTCCATCCATTTGACCCTGGATCTTCTGTCGGCTCCTTCAGCTTTCTTCACACAGAGTTCATCCAGCTGTGTTTGTAGAATATGTCCTTTTTGTTTATCATTGTCACAAAGTCATGTCTTATTACAGCAGCTTTTTATTTCTTTGATTATATTCATTTCTGATGATTTGTTACTTCTATTTAGAGATTTTCCAAATGTAACAGAGTGCTCCCTAAATGTGAACTTCATGAATTCCCATTAAGAGATGTAAGAAGTGATAGATTTATCCAGCATCACATCAGATAAAATAACTTTTATATCTTCAGGAAAAGATCATATTTAAAGTCCCTCCTATAATAATGTTGGCAGTTGGATAGTTTAAGGGATTCAGTGACACTAGAGACCTCCAAAATCAACTGTTTGTTTTGAGTTAGGTTATTAAAGCCATACCTATTGACCAAAATATAAAAGTGCTCATTAATGTCAAGTACGTAAATTATCCAGTGACCATCATGAGTACTTCTAGAGGTGATGAATTTACCAGGAGGGTTACAGAACAGGAGCCTGCTGATCTAGTGGAACCAAAGTCATCCCATTGATTTATCCAGAATATTTCATCCTCTAGTTTGAAGTGTTTCTTCAGAAATATAAAATTAGCTTTTTCACCCTTACAAAATAAAAATACAGATTTTCTCTTTGTGTTTTCTCTCGAGCGTTGAGAGATACAAGAAAATGAAACATTCATTGTGAACACAAACCAACAACTGTTAATAAACAAACTATTCCAACCAGTTGAAATAAAAAGGACACAAAAGAGAGCCTTAAACTTAACGTCCCTTCAATATGAAATAATATGAACTGAACCATCCAACCTGTGTGCAGGCCAAACGCCTGTTATTGCTGGCTTACATAGACCATCAAATGTGATCTTGTATGGCGCTCCTAAGTGACTCTCTGTCCGTTGTTGAACCCAGCACCACCTTTGTAGTACGCCCGTTTTCCAGCTGCTCTTGCTCGTTGTATCTTTGGCCATAGTGCAGCTCCTGCAGCAGCAAAGAGCACCTTGGAGAAACTCCACTTGATGGACCAAATGTTGGATGGGCTAATATCCCTCCATGGATTGTTCCAGTACCTAGCGTTGACTTACAACTTGTGGAGCAAAAGTGAGAATGGATTCAAAGAAATGTGGCTAACATTGGGCATTTGGTTGAAGATTATTTACAAAAGAAATATTATAACTACATACCTACTGATGGATCCAAAGAGCCAGAGAGTGGACATGTGGGGACAGGAGTGTTCATAACTGAGTTTGATATAGAAATATGTAAAAGAATGAATAATAAGTGATCCGTGTTTACAGCAGAACTAACTGCTATAATGTTAGGGTTGAATGGATCGAGAAGGCCAGAGAGAGTTGTTGTTTGTTCAGATTCAACTGCAGCTCTTACACGCCTGAACTCAAAAGAAACAGTAAGAGAGGACTTACTGATGGAAACGAAGATGATGTTGTTGAGATTACAAAACTATCTCTGTATTTCTCTTCATCCTTTCTGTCTGTATTTCTCTTCTTCCTCTCTGTCTGTATTCCTCTTCTTCCTCTCTGTCTGTATTTCTCTTCTTCCTCTCTGTCTGTATTTCTCTTCTTCCTCTTCCTCTCTGTCTGTATTTCTCTTCTTCCTCTCTGTCTGTATTTCTCTTCTTCCTCTCTGTCTGTATTTCTCTTCATCCTCTCTGTCTGTATTTCTCTTCTTCCTCTCTGTCTGTATTTCTCTTCATCCTCTCTGTCTGTATTTCTCTTCATCCTCTCTGTCTCTGTATTTCTCTTCATCCTCTCTGTCTGTATTTCTCTTCATCCTCTCTGTCTGTATTTCTCTTCATCCTCTCTGTCTGTATTTCTCTTCATCCTCTCTGTCTGTATTTCTCTTCTTCCTCTCTGTCTGTATTTCTCTTCATCCTCTCTGTCTGTATTCCTCTTCATCCTCTCTGTCTGTATTTCTCTTCTTCCTCATCCTCTCTGTCTGTATTTCTCTTCATCCTCTCTGTCTGTATTTCTCTTCTTCCTCTCTGTCTGTATTTCTCTTCATCCTCTCTGTCTGTATTTCTCTTCATCCTCTCTGTCTGTATTTCTCTTCTTCCTCTCTGTCTGTATTTCTCTTCTTCCTCTCTGTCTGTATTTCTCTTCTTCCTCATCCTCTTTGTCTGTATTTCTCTTCTTCCTCTCTGTCTGTATTTCTCTTCTTCCTCTCTGTCTGTATTTCTCTTCTTCCTCTTCCTCTCTGTCTGTATTTCTCTTCTTCCTCTTCCTCTCTGTCTGTATTTCTCTTCTTCCTCATCCTCTCTGTCTGTATTTCTCTTCTTCCTCTCTCTCTGTATTTCTCTTCATCCTCTCTGTCTGTATTTCTCTTCATCCTCTCTGTCTGTATTTCTCTTCTTCCTCTCTCTCTGTATTTCTCTTCTTCCTCTCTGTCTGTATTTCTCTTCATCCTCTCTCTCTGTATTTCTCTTCATCCTCTCTGTCTGTATTTCTCTTCTTCCTCTCTGTCTGTATTTCTCTTCTTCCTCTCTGTCTGTATTTCTCTTCATCCTCTCTGTCTGTATTTCTCTTCTTCCTCTCTCTCTGTTTTTCTCTTCATCCTCTCTGTCTGTATTTCTCTTCTTCCTCTCTGTCTGTATTTCTCTTCTTCCTCTCTCTCTGTATTTCTCTTCATCCTCTCTCTCTGTATTTCTCTTCTTCCTCTCTCTCTGTATTTCTCTTCATCCTCTCTGTCTGTATTTCTCTTCTTCCTCTCTGTCTGTATTTCTCTTCATCCTCTCTGTCTGTATTTCTCTTCATCCTCTCTGTCTGTATTTCTCTTCATCCTCTCTCTCTGTATTTCTCTTCTTCCTCTCTGTCTGTATTTCTCTTCATCCTCTCTGTCTCTGTATTTCTCTTCTTCCTCTCTCTCTGTATTTCTCTTCTTCCTCTCTGTCTGTATTTCTCTTCATCCTCTCTGTCTCTGTATTTCTCTTCTTCCTCTCTCTCTGTATTTCTCTTCATCCTCTCTGTCTGTATTTCTCTTCTTCCTCTCTGTCTGTATTTCTCTTCTTCCTCTCTGTCTGTATTTCTCTTCATCCTCTCTGTCTGTATTTCTCTTCTTCCTCTCTTTCTGTATTTCTCCTCTTCCTCTCTGTCTGTATTTCTCTTCTTCCTCATCCTCTCTGTCTGTATTTCTCTTCATCCTCTCTGTCTCTGTATTTCTCTTCATCCTCTCTGTCTGTATTTCTCTTCTTCCTCTCTGTCTGTATTTCTCTTCTTCCTCTCTGTCTGTATTTCTCTTCTTCCTCTCTGTCTGTATTTCTCTTCTTCCTCTTCCTCTCTGTCTGTATTTCTCTTCTTCCTCATCCTCTCTGTCTGTATTTCTCTTCTTCCTCATCCTCTCTGTCTGTATTTCTCTTCATCCTCTCTGTCTGTATTTCTCTTCTTCCTCTCTGTCTGTATTTCTCTTCTTCCTCTTCCTCTCTGTCTGTATTTCTCTTCTTCCTCATCCTCTCTGTCTGTATTTCTCTTCTTCCTCATCCTCTCTCTCTGTATTTCTCTTCTTCCTCTCTGTCTGTATTTCTCTTCTTCCTCTCTGTCTGTATTTCTCTTCATCCTCTCTGTCTGTATTTCTCTTCTTCCTCTCTGTCTGTATTTCTCTTCTTCCTCTCTGTCTGTATTTCTCTTCTTCCTCATCCTCTCTGTCTGTATTTCTCTTCATCCTCTCTGTCTGTATTTCTCTTCCTCCTCTCTGTCTGTATTTCTCTTCTTCCTCTCTGTCTGTATTTCTCTTCTTCCTCATCCTCTCTGTCTGTATTTCTCTTCATCCTCTCTGTCTGTATTTCTCTTCTTCCTCTCTGTCTGTATTTCTCTTCTTCCTCTCTTTCTGTATTTCTCCTCTTCCTCTCTGTCTGTATTTCTCTTCTTCCTCTCTGTCTGTATTTCTCTTCATCCTCTCTGTCTGTATTTCTCTTCTTCCTCTCTTTCTGTATTTCTCTTCTTCCTCTCTGTCTGTATTTCTCTTCTTCCTCTCTGTCTGTATTTATCTTCATCCTCTCTGTCTGTATTTCTCTTCTTCCTCTCTTTCTGTATTTCTCCTCTTCCTCTCTGTCTGTATTTCTCTTCATCCTCTCTGTCTCTGTATTTCTCTTCATCCTCTCTGTCTGTATTTCTCTTCTTCCTCTCTGTCTGTATTTCTCTTCATCTCCTTTGTCTGCTGTGTGTGTTTCTTTATTTCATCGTCTCCACTTGTAGGAATCTGTAATCTTGTGTCCATGACGTCACAGGACTTCGGGGCCTGGTTGCCTACTGTTGTAAAAAAAAGTTCTAACTTTTGGCAGCTTGGACATAAAGCTCTCTTTTTCCTCCCTCTACATCCTTTTTTCTGCTCTGCTAGATAAGCTTCACTTCATATGGCTTGTTTGTTAGTTTTTATTTTCGTAAAGTGATCAGGTGCGCTGCTCAGCTGCGCACTGCGTCCCAGCACGCTCTGTTTGTTTGTTTGTTCTCGTGTTTAATGTTGTTAAAACGTCGTCTTATCCGGCCTGTCTGTGGAATATGTTTGTCTAAAGTGTAAGATGAGTGTCCCTCGAACTGCGCTTGTGTTTCTGTGGCTAATAAGTCTACTTGGACAATGCCTTTCCATGCAATGTCCGAAAGCACACCTGAGTGAGGCGTCACGGCTTGCACGCTCGTACAGCCGAGAGGCTCTGCTGGAGCTACAACCAGACCCGACCCAAGCAGTTGTATCAAGCCACTTCTACCGGCTGACGCTGGAAAAGATCCCCCAGGAGCTCATCAGGACCAAAAAAAGGAAAAAGAGAGGAGGAATTCGAAACCGGTTACGAAAGAGATCAAATCGGCCACCACTCCCATCTATTGTCTTCACAAACCTGCGCTCTTTGAGCAACAAAGTGGATGCTATACGAACATACGCAAGGTACTGTAATGAATTCCAAGAGGCATCTCTGTTATGCTTTACAGAAAGCTGGTTACAAGCGACGATGCCTGACTCCCTCTTTCATGTCCCCGGATTTACTTTGCTGCGAGCAGACAGAGACGCTGACTCAGGAAAAACAAGGGGAGGAGGCATCTGCGTGTATATAAACGATCTATGGTGCCGAATGCACTCAGTCAAAGTTACGATCTGTGATCCAAATGTAGAAATTCTCAGTATGACTTTAAGACCATTTTATTTGCCAAGTCAGAATTTGGGTGTATTTTGCTGTTTTCCCTCAAACGGGAAAGCGTCACAAGCTGCACGGACCATAGCTGACTGTGTTCCTGAGCTACAACTCAACTACCCTGAGGCACCGGCTATAGTTTTGGGAGACTTGAATCATTGTCACCTGGAAACTGTGCTGCCTGGTTTCGAGCAGTACGTCAAGGACCAGACCAGGAAAGACAATATTTTGGACAAGTGCTTTGTAAATGTCAAAAGTGCTTATGTGTCCAAGTGCCGGCCACCTATATTAAAGTCCGACCACAATGTTGTGCACATGATTCCAGTGTATAAGACAAAACTTAAGAGAAGTAAACCAGAAAAGAAAGTGATTAGGACATGGACAAATGAGAGTAAAGAACAACTGAAAGCCTGTTTTGGATGGACAAATTGTTAAATTTTTCATGAGGGCTCCATAAATGACATAACTGATGTTACAAATGATTATATCAATTTTTGTGTAGAGCTGTTGTTCCAACAAAGGAAATTTAAATTTACCCTAATAATAAATCATATGTCACTAGTGACATAAAGGCAGTCATAAATACAAGAAAAGTGGCTTTTAAAAATAAAAATCCAGAAGCACTAAAACTTACAGAAAAAGAGTTGAGAATCAGACTGAGAGAAGCAAAAGTGGAACACAGACAGCTTCTTGAACAAGCCTTTAAAGCTAAAAACCCTAAAAGAGTGTGGGACAACATGAAAGCTATGACGGGCATGTCAACTCCAATCAAATCAATTGCGACAGACAATGAACTTTTTTTTTCTAGATTTGAATCACAAGACGACCCTGCAAAATTCCCTGAAATACTCAGAACCATCATACCTGCAGCTTCAGACAGAATTATCATCACTGTTGAAGATGTAAGGAAAACATTTCAGGGTACAAATACAAAGAAAGCAGTGGGACCTGATAAGTGTAGTGGTTTTCTGCTAAAAAACTTTGCAGCTGAGTTGGCTCCAGTATGGCAACCAATTTTTCAGTCTTCAGTTGACACACACGAGGTCCCTATGTCATGGAAAACTTTGTACATAAAACCTTTACCTAAGATTCCATGTCCAAGGGATCATAAAGACTTCAGACCAATAGCTCTTACCTCAGTGATCATGAAATCTCTAGAAAGAATACTGCTCAAACATCTTTGGTCCATATCATCACCAAACATTTAGATAAGCCAAATACATTAAGAGCCCTCTTTCTAGACTTTTCATCAGCATTTAACACAATAAAAGCAGACATCTTAGTATCAAAAATGATTCAACAAAAACTTAACCCCTACTTGACTCTTTGGTATGCTTCTTTTTTCACTAACAGAATCCAGTTTGTGAAGGTGAATAACACCCTTTCATCTGCTATCACAACTAATGTTGGCGCTCCTCAGGGTTGTGTGAGCTCAGCTGTGCTTTTCACTTTTTATACAGATGACTGTCGGTCTGATACACAAAATCAGTACACTCTGAAGTACTCTGACGATACAGCTCTGATTTCTCTGTTAAGTAACTCTGACGACCCTGGACTGCACCAACATGCTGTGAACAAAATAGTTATGTGGAGTGATGACCATGCTCTAGAGATCAATGCAAAGAAAACAGAGGAAATTGTATTTGGTTCACCGTCTGATGCTCATAAAGCTCCTATTCTCATTCATGATGAAACAATCAAGCAAGTGTCATCTTATAAATATCTGGGTATAATGATCGACCATCTGTTGTCCTGGAAAGATCACATCGATTACATCTGTAAAAAGACAAAACAAAGAATTTATTTCCTCCGCCGTCTGAGATCTTTTGGGGCGAGTCGACAGATTCTTCTTTTGTTCGTTGCCTCTGTGATTCTAAGTGTCCTACAGTATTGTAACACCTCATTGTATATGTGTCTGTCTGCCACTCTGAAGTCTAAACTGCTCCAGCAGTTGAACATCTGCTCTAAGATTGTAGGCCAACCCATGCAAAGACTCTATGAATCGGCCTACAACAAAAGCATTTTAAGACTGGCTAACTGCATCGCCTCTGACCATGACCACGCCCTGAACACAGAGTATGAACTGATACCATCAAACTGGAGATACAGGGTCCCACGTTTTAATAAGGTCAGACTGAAACACTCTTTTGTTCACCAATCAATCCTAAAATTGAATGTGGAGCTGAATCCTCGACCAAAGCGCGTTTAGGGCCTCTGTGCATTTGTTTGGCATTTGAGTGTTGTTTCAAATGTTTGTATCTTTGTTTCCTGTCTTAACCCTAAAAAACCATTTGTATCATATTTGCTATGCAAGTTTCTGAGACCTCTGTCTTATCAACATGATCAAAACTTTCCTTTAAAACCTGTATATGACCTGATACATGTATTCTGCCCCCTAGAGGATTTGCATTCTACTGCAGGCAGTGGAAGGGCTTTTTTTGACCTTTAAAAAATGGCCACCATCATGCTAGCATCCACACACTTTCAGCAGGAAAATCTTTGCTAATTTTCAAGAAGTTACAGTCAGAATAACATTTATATTGTTACTAATTCTTTAATATGAGTATATTCTGTATTAAAACAATGTATCATTACTTAATAATTCATTCTTCATATTACAGTTAAATCGTGTAAACACACACTATTTTGATGATTCAATAAATCTAATTAATGACTGAAATGCCATTTAAAAAAAACATTTTGGGTATTTTCACAATAACAATTCCTCTGAAATCATAATCGCTACGCTATATTGATCAATTTGTTATGTGTGTATTTTTAGATGTCAAAAAGAATAGAGGAAGAAGTGAGAAAACAAACGTACATTGAAAATGTCATCAACATGATAATGGATGGCAATTCAAGTGACATAGAGCAGTTAGGGGAAGATGGTGAGGAGGATGAGGAAGAATGGACTCCTCAGACCATGCATGATGATGGAAGTTCAGATAGCAGTGATGAGGAAGACTATCAAGATGAAAGTGTAGCCCAGACAAGCACAGAAGTTGAGATCCCAACAACAACACAGGACACAATCAGAAAGGAGTCAGTGAAGGCCAATGCACAAAGGAAAGAATACAGATGGAGAAAAATAAATTATCAAGCTCCATCTATCGATTTCATTGCAAGTGTTGAGGAAGGCACAGAAGACAGGTGTGACTGGACACTATACATGTATTTCAAACAGTTTGTCACTGATAAAATGCTAGAGGAAACTGCAGAACAAACAAACCTGTACAGTGTACAAAAAGAGGGCAAGTCAGTAAACACAACTGCCAAGGAAATAGAGCAGGTTCTAGGCATGTACATTCATATGGGGTTAGTACAGATGTCCTCTGTGAGAGCCTATTGGGAGATGGAGACAAGGCTCCCTGCAGTTTGTCATGTGATGTCTCGAGATCGGTTTCTGAAATTGCTGACAGTGATTCACTTTCAGGACAACCTCAGTGTGTCTGATGATGCAAAGAAAGATAAACTGTGGAAGCTCAGGCCATGGTTACAAAAACTGGGGGAACAGTTTCTCTGCATACCTCCTGAAGAAAGCCATGCAGTTGATGAAATCATGGTGCCATTTAAGGGAAAATCTCATCTACGTGTCTACATGCCTGCAAAACCTCACAAATGGGGTTTCAAAATGTGGGGACGTGCTGGACAAAGTGGCTTTCTTTATGACTTTGATATTTGTCAAGGTGCAGATAATCCAGACAGAGAAAAGTCTGAAGTAGGTGTTACAGGAGAAGCTGTGCTGAAAATGACATCAACACTTCCAGCAGGAAAAAATCACAAGGTCTTTGCAGACAACTACTTCACATCAGTTCCCCTGGTGCAACACCTAAAAGAAAGAGGAATCCACTATGTTGGCACGATCCGGATGAACAGGATGAAACACTGCACCATGATGGATGAAAAAGAATTGAAGAAAAATGGAAGAGGGTCAATGAACTTCAGAGTGAACCAGGAAAACAACATCGTTGTAAGATGGTACGACAACAAAGCAGTGAACCTGATTTCCTCTTTTGTTGGCACTGAACCTGTGGGAAATGTGAAACGCTGGGATCGCAAATCCAAAACTCACATAATGGTTCTCAGACCAGCCATTGTTGAAACATATAACAAGTTCATGGGAGGTGTTGATCTCCTTGATATGCTGTCTGCACTTTACAAGTTCAGCTTCAGATCCCGAAGATGGTACATGTACATCTGGTGGAACACTGTTACAGTGGCAGTCATCAATGCGTGGAACCTCTACAGAAAAGACCAGAAGAAGCTAAACCCCAAGAAGAAACCCGTGCCTCTGCGAAGGTTTCAGGCTTTGGTTGGCACTTCTCTGACAAGCGCAGGAAAGGCCAAAATCAGGTGTGGCAGACCACTATCCTCTCCAGAAGAGACTCCAACACCACCCCGTAAAAGACCAAGCTGCAGTGTGCCTCTTGATGTGAGAAGGGATGGCATTGCTCATTTTCCAACATGGGAAACCCGACAGAGATGCAAGCACTGCACTGGCAATCACTTCTCACATGTCTACTGTGAGAAGTGTGAGGTGCATCTGTACCTGAACAAGGACAGAAACTGTTTTTGTGCCTACTACAAAATGAAATAAAAAGGCTGTAAAAAGTGTTATGTTAAAAAAATGAGAAAAACTGCATGAAATGTTCTGTATTTTCAAAATGTGAAGGGCATATTTTGTTTTTGTTTCTAAAACAAACATTGTTGTGTGCAAAAATTTGCCAAAAAACGCCCGATGTATCAATGTGCTACAAAACAAATATCATAAACAACATGATATGACAAAAACATTTGGGGGGATTTTGTTTAAGGGTTTAATAAACATCTCAATTCCAAAAAAATAGAATTTTCTTGTTATTTTTTGATGTGTCAGGCTTTACAGGGTTGTGCCGCAAACAGAGCCGCTGTGACGCAAGGCAAATTTCAGACTACGTCTGACAATAAAGTATTATCTATTTATCTATCTATCTATCTATCTATCTATCTCTTTCACTCTCGTCTCTTCTTTCTCTCTCTGTGATGCCGTGTCAATCATTTCTTTAAAGGGATACTTCACCCGTTGAAACATGAATCTGTATTGACATTGGGTCATATATGTAGAAATGTGAAATACATTTTGGTGCCTTCTTGACTGAGAAAGAAGAATTGCTCGACTTCCTGACTTGATGTCATCACATAGGGGGAAAATATGTTTAGTTAATGTTAACATACTTTTTATTAATTCACGTATTGACCATCAACTTTTTGCTCAAATATAACTGTAACAGTAAAATTTCACTGATCTTCTTTGCAGCATCAACGCAACTGAACTGAAATCAAGTCGAAAGAACGACTTCCTAACTCGGAAACTTGGAGCACCTGAGCAGCACCTGAATGCACCATAAGACCTGAGGGTCATGATGGAATAGTCCATGTAGTGCAGCTGGAGGGGGGAGGGGCCCTGAGACATGATTTATAGATGAACATTCTTCTGATAAGAACTTTTTGCGTATGGGTTTTTAGAAAAACATAATAACTTACCACAAAGTTTAAAAAATAAAAATAATTTTAAACAAGATTTTTTGGTAGGTAGGACAGAATCAGAAACCAAAGAGAGAGAGTGGGGAATGACTTGTGGGAAAGGAGCCACAGGTCGGATTTGAACCCGGGCTGCCCGCTCTCCAGGATTTAATGATGATAAAGAGAAACCTCAGTCCTCACAGCCTTAAGGGCCTTTCAGATACGATGCGGCCGGCGGTGCTGTCATGCCCATTCATTGTGTATTGGGTTGCTCCGCGCATGTGCGCATCTCCTTGCCGCCGAGTTGAGCTCAGCGTGGGGTCCTGCTCGCATTAATATTTAAAAATCAGTCTATAAGTACCGTTAATGTTTGTTTACTGTGTCCTGCAGATCTCCAGCAGCTGTTGGTGAGTAAAGAAGAGCTTCCACCTGAGCAGCAGGAGTGGAGCCACATTCTGGACCAGGAGGACACTAAGCCCCAACACATTAAAGAAGAACATGAGGAACTGTGGAGCAGTCAGGAGGAAGAACAGCTTCAAGAACTGGAGGAGGCTGATACCACCAAGTTCCCCTTCACTCCTGTCTCTGTGAAGAGTGAAGATGGTGAAGAGAAACTTCAGTCCTCACAGCTTCATCAGAGACAAACTGAACAGATGGAAACAGGAGTTGATGGAGAGGACTGTGGAGGAGCAGAACCAGAGAGAGACTCAGAACCAGAGAGACGTTTACAACCAGTGACTGAGGTCAAGACTGATGACAGTCATGATTGGCAAGAGACAAGAGAAGATCTTTCAGAATTAAACTTCAAAAATAAGAAACTACAGACTGGTAAGAGACCACATAGGTGCTCGGAGTGCGGTAAAAGATTTAACGCGAAAGGAAATTTGACCAGACACATGATGATTCACACTGGAGAAAAACCCTTCAGCTGCTCTCAATGTGAGAAAAGATTTACCCTTAAGGCCAGTCTGACATATCACATGGCAATTCACAGAGAGAAATCCTTTAGATGCTCTGAGTGTGGTAAAACATTTTACCGACAAAGAGATCTGACTATACACATGATTCTGCATACGGGAGAAAAACCCTTCAGCTGCTCTCAGTGTGGAAAACAATTTAGACAAAAGGGGGGTCTGAAGTCACACATGTTAGTTCACACAGGAGCGAAAGACTTCAGCTGCTCTGTTTGCAGTAAAAGTTTTACCCAAAGAGGAAATCTGACCAGACACATGTTAGTTCACACTGGAGAGAAATGCTAAACCTCAGACTGACATATGAACCAGTAAGTTGGGAGCAGCTATGACGTTTGAATTGAAAGGGTTTATATGAAACAGTTACAGTGTAAGGATCCTTCTTCTCTCCTGATATCTTCTCTTCTTTCTGTCACTCTGTTTCCTTGGAGTCCTCTGTGTTGGGTAGCACAAGTTCTTCAGACAGCTCATGTGTAACCTTGTAATAAATAAACTGATGTAGAGTGAGAAAGACTTTCATCTACTTGTGTTATTTTGTGTCGAGTGTCTAAAGTGTCTTTGGTAAAGAAAAGGAGTTCAGCAGATCCTGATGCAGAGCGACCACAGTCAGGTCAGGTCGATGTCGATTTCACTGAAAACCTGTAACCCTTAATAAGAATCCTGCAGTCAGAATACAAAATAAAGAAAATCACAAACTGAATGATAACACCTGTAGATGTCATCTGGCATTCTGGATTTACTCAACATATTGTTAGAAGAAACGATAGAGATAGATTATAGCCTTCAGTGTGTGTAACTAAATGGTATATGGTAAAAAACACTTCAATGGTGTGTTTATTTGTTCTGTTATCATTTCTCTCTTTGGCTTCCTTTTTGCTGCTTCACTGCTTTTTATAAACTTTCAGCTAAGAGGAAAATGATTCTTCGATTGGTCTTGGCGCTATCCAATTCCCACGGTAACCTGACTCATCATCAATCTTAAAACTTTTCTTATTTCAATAAAAGTAACTGCTTTCATTTATCAATATTTCACCTCCAAGCAGACCCTTATTCTAAAAGACTGAACACATTGGTTTGGGTTAGGCCACGATAGTAAAAGAGTTCAAAGAGGAGACTTTAATGCAGCGAGGTTACAACTGTTTATTGTGTGTGGTTCTGAAAAGCAAGGAAAATATCTATGAACAAAATTCTTCACATATACATTCCTATTATAATTGTAAAGTAATCTGGGGAAGCAGTTTTCCACTTATACAATGTTAACCATGCATCTTTTAGCATCCTTACCTTCCTTTTTCTCATTTTAACACCAAACAACACAAATCAGAATTTAAGTTAATATCACCATTAAATGAATCTGAATTTTAGTATCTATTCAGTTCTTTATCTTTTGTTTACAATTTAAACAAACCAGTTAAATGTGTTCAATATTAATTATTATTTACCCTTCTAATTTAATTGTTTCCTGTGAACACTACACTATAAAACCAGAATGCAGAGTGCATCACTATGAAATAAACAGCCTACATTAAGTACATGTCACCATTCAAACATTCTGAACAGATAATTACCAAAGAACACAGCACACTTACCAAAGGTATCTCTGCTGTCTTCCTTTCATTGAATTCAGCCTGAAAGTGTCTCAGCCTCTCACCTCACTCCTGCTCTCACACACACCGCTGACACTCCTGTCTGTCAGTTAGAGCCACTCAGCAGGTTTACACACCTGGCTCACAAAGGTTACCTGATTTCCTGACCTGCTCAGTGCTGCTCTCCAGTGTTCAATACAAACTTTAAATAAAGGCTGACAACAGAGATAACCTGAGAAGTAATAATAAAGCTGATTAACCTTTAAACACAAAGTAAATAAAAGCATATAAATATTTAAATGTTCTGTTTGTCCTTAAATTTTAACAAAACAAAGACTGATTTAAAAAAATCCCCCAGACACCAAACATTTGTTATATGGAAAATAACTTTTTTTTGTGTGTTTTTTTCATTAAAAATATTATCATCATGTAATCAAACTGGCATTTAAAGGGTTTAAATCCTGATAATTATTCAATATTTGATCGTTTTGATCAGGACTGAAGTTGATCAAAAGATTTAACCCAAAAAAGCAGAAAAAAAATTAATCTGTACTATTTTTATAGCAGTTTTTGGAAGTGAACATTTTTGTCCTTAATGACTCAAGAGGGTAGTACATTTTAAATCTGATGCTACACAAAAACTAATAATGCATTAAAGTCAATATTTTGTATAATCTTTGACATATTCAAGACTGATTTTTAAAAAATCCCCCAGCCACCAAATATTTGTTATATGGAAAATAACTTTTTTTTCATAAATAATAACAGTGATCAAGTAATAAAATTGGCATCTAAAGGCTTAAAATCCTCAAAATGATTGAATGTTTGGTAGTTTTGAGCAGGGCTGAAGTTGTTTAAGAGATTTATGCAGAAAAAAGGAACAAAAAAAAAGTAATCTGTTCTATTGTTATAGCAGATTTTTGGAAGTGGACATTTTTGTCCTTAATGACTGAAGAGGGTAGTAAATTAAACTGATGCCTGAGGGTTTAAAGTGTGTCTTATACAGCAGGTTTGATGGTAATAACAGCTTATTTCAAGGACCTTCATATAAAGTGTTACCCAAGAAGAACTTAGACTGAGGTTCTGTCTGTGTTTAAACAGATGTCATGAAACACTTTAGACTGTGTGTGGGGGAAGCGAGTGAGGAGAGAGAGTACGAGGTGAGAGAGTGTGTTCTTCAGGTGTGAGCGAGAGGCACGTTATGATGCCGGGGACCGGAGCAGAATAAGCAGGAGAATGTATCAACTTGGAGAGGGAGGGGGGCACGGGGGTAAACTCCCCCACTCACTCCTTTCACGCCGTTATCAGCCGCAACATGATACAATGTTTGCCCCACACACACACACACACACACAAATACATACACACACTTGAGTCCCCACAGTTCGCCGAGTCGGGTGACGAGGCTTTTATAGGTTTGGTGACGTGGGGCTGTACTCCTACGTCATACTGTACTCCAAAAAAACTGTTAGAGTTTTTCAAACAGAAGGGCAGACACTATGCACATTTCTAACACAATATTTCAAATTTCAATACTTTGTACTCAAATGTCGAGATTGGGACTTGGATTGATCCATAACACTACTTAAAACTCAAATAAAGAGGTTTAGAGTTGAAGAAAGTGGTTTTAGGGTTTAGTTACTCTTTAACCAGAGCTGTCTCAGTGCTGCGGTTTGGTCCAAAACCTGACTGGAAGACATCCAAACAGTTGTTCAATATCAAGAAGTTATTTAACTTCTGAAACACAGCTTTGTCTATCATTTGACCTAACAGAGGAAGATTTGATATAGGCCTGTAATTATTCATTATTGTCTAGATTGTTCTTTTCTAGTAGTGGCTTGATGACTGCTGTTTTCAGGGCCTGTGGGAAGACACCTGAGAGACAAGTTTACCATTTGTAACAGATCTGGAGCCATGACTCCTCCTCCTGCTGCCAATATCAAGACAGCAGGAGGAGGACTTTAATTGTTTAATTGTCACTTGTTTTTTATTGGTGAGATCAGAACAATACAGACATTAAAGAAGGGGGTCCATTGTTTTTCTGTAATGTAGAACATTTAACCCCCATTACCACCCCCACCCCCCATTATCACACCCCCCAACCATGAAACAGACCAGCTGGACAGAGTGAACAGAGTCAGCTGATCTTCAGTCAGCAGTGTTTCTCAGACTGACAGACCACACAGAGACACTGAAGAACCAGGAGACCAGAACATAAACCCAGGATAGAGAGGTTCAGTGAATGTGGTGTTGAAGGTGTGGAGGTGGATCAGTGTGTCAGAGGAGACTCTGTAGAAGGACAGAGAGCCAGCAGGACAGTCCACATACACTGCTACTCTATTAGAGACAAAGGAGGAGGAGGAAGAGGAGGAGGAGGAGATCTCTGTTCTTATGTTATTGTGCCTGACAGAGTAACCTCTATTAAAGCAGTTCAGACTCCAGGACTGATCATTAAATCCAAACCAACATTCATTCATGTCTCCTCTGCTTCTGATTCCTCTGTAACTCACTGATACATCAACCTTTCCTCTCCACTCGACCTCCCAGTAACAGCGACCAGTCAGACCAGTCCTACACAGCAGCTGAGGCCAGCATTCAAATCTGTCTGGATGATCAGGATATGACTGAAGCTCCTCCACACGTGTCACCTTCCTGTTGTTGTCAGACAGTTTCAGGTTTCTGTTCACTGTGTTTGTGTCCAGTTCCAGCTCACAGGCGTCTGATGGAGAGAACGAGACACAACACAGCTGCAGGTTATCATCTGTTCATTCATCAACAACTTTACTGACACTTACTGATAGGGGTGTAAAGGTACACGTACTCGGACCGGACCGTTTCAGTACAGGACTGATCTGAGTACGCGCGGAACAAAAGTGATTTAATCTGTGTTCCCACACGGACCGCAAAGCAGAAGCACACCTCAGGGTGGAGGAAGGCTGCAGCTGCTGGTATGGGACACAGCTTTTAGTTAATAACTTGTAAAAAAGTTCAAACATAAACTGTGCAAACTGTGCAGATTAGTAATTCCTCGAGTCCTGTTGGTCTGGACAGTTGCATATAACCGGGATGGAGTTCTTTTTACAGACTTACTCTTAAGTTTTGTTTTCATTTTCAGCGATGATCCCGCTCAAACTAAGAGCAAAAGGGGAGGGGGAGACGCGTCTGTGTGGGAGAATAACCTGCAGCATGATAGAATGAACACCTCCCTCCCCATTCCCACAATAATGGACAAAGAGACGTTGACAAGGCGAGAGTAGTGTGCCGTTGTTGTTCAGAGGACATCGGGTACGTCACAGGCAACACGTCCAACTTATTAAAGCACTTGAAAAGGCACCACGTGAACGTAAACATCACTGCAACTAGGAAAAAACAGACAGCCTTTTGCTAATAATTCTAAACGGGCCAAAGCCATAAAAAATGCCATTGAAGTTCTTATATCGACAGAGGGAAATATTAATAGTTCTGAAACTACACTGTCCCAGATGTGATTAGGTTTATTATGTGCTCAAAGGGCATTCAAAAAAGTGTTATTTTGAAATTGTTTGCGTGTATTTCCGGTCCTAACAGTGGAGGAGCCTCAGCCATTACTCAGAAACAGATGGGATTTAAAATGTGAAATACTTAAAAAATTCTACTTAAGTAAAAGTAAAAGTACAGATTTTAAAAACTACTTTAAAAGTAAAAGTACACAAAAAAACTACTCAATTACCTCTTCTATGTCTCGAGTGATGTCTATTTCCCCACTTCCCCTTTCACATCCTGAAAGTGATCTCATTTATCTTTACTGAATACTCACTGTTCCTCTCGTTCCTCCTCCTTTACCTCTCTATCCACATATATATTCTAAAATATTGGAAAACGGGTCACTTCCAACTGTTGTTTCTTCCCATATTTTCCACTCACATATTCCTGCCAATTCTCTTGAAACCAGCATCAGATCTAGTGCTGAACTGTTTCCTGTATGAATATTTATTTGTGTTCCTCTACCATCATTTATACATACCAAGTGACTGTCTTCCTAAAGTTGCTCTATTATTTAGTATCCGTCTTTTCCCTCCCCACAATGTGCTGTGTGAGTTCAAATCTCCACTCCAGACCACATGGTTTTTAGTCTGTGCCTGTATTTGCTTTCATTTGATGAGATCTAGTTTTATTATAATAATTGATAATAGTTGTCTGTCCTACATCCGTCCACATTTCTATGAGTATGAATCCTCCCTCTCTCCCTTTACTAACCGCTCTGAATGAAAGATTTCCTTTAATAAATGTAGCACATTCTCCTCCCCCCTCCCCCATCACACCTAACAGCAGAGTAATTGTTCATTCTGAAATCTAAGTGACTTTTCAACCATGTTTGTTGCACACAGATAACATCTGGTAATCTTGGTAATGGACCTATAAATGGTTAAAATTCTTTGAAAAGCTCATTGCGTTTCATTGTAATAAAAGAACCATGGTGGGTCTTTTGCTATCCTACACATGATGTTTCTTGACGAGCCTGGGCATTGAGATCATTTCTCACTTCCTCCCATGTCAGTTTGTTCATGTTTAGATGATTTGCTGTCACTTTTACTAATATTTGTTTTCTTTCAGTGTTTGATTTTGTTTCCATTGTTGCGTTTATGACCCCTGCTATGAATGTAACCAGTTTCTTCAGATCCACGCACACTTTCCCTTCTTCTGTTTGTTCTGGCTGTTTGTTCTTCTGGCCTTCATTTGTATCTTCCATCTCTCTCCCTCTCCCCTGTTTCACCACCTTCACAGCTTCTGCATATGTGATTGTATTGTGCACTCTGACTTGTTGAACCTGCACCTCCGTTTTCATCACCTCACATATGCCACACTGTGATTCCCTCCACAGTTACAACACTTGGGTTGCATACCTGTTTTACACTGCTCATATTCATGATCCTCCCCACACCTTGCTCACCTTCTCCTTCCCTTACATGTCTGAGCAGTGTGTCCAAATCTTTGACAGTTAAAGCATCTCATTGGTCTGGGTATATATTCCCTTACATTGTAGGTCATATATCCCAACATAACTTTCTGAGAAATTCCTTCTCTTCAACCCTGATTTCCCCACTTCCTCCTCCAGATCATAGTTTCCTTTGTTTCTTCATACCAACGAGCTCAAAAGAATTGCCTCTTTTGTCTCTTGTTCTCTCACTTCCCTGACTGATCTCCATACTGTCCTCACTTTTAATCTCTTCTGAGTCACCCCATTCTGGTCTGTTCACAGCATAGCTGTGCCTACCCGCGATAGCTTTCACAGATCTGTTGAGTTTCCCCGTGTCATCCAGGGATATCCCTCGCCTCCGATTTCCAGGTGTCAACCGGAACTTTTCCTGTGTTAAATCAGCAGATTCTTCATCTAATCTTACTTTCAAACTCTTAACCATGAGTTTGTTAAGGTGCTGTCCAACCCGGCTACTACACTGAGCATGCGCCTGTTCCACCTGGACCTTCTACGTAGCCTCGGAATACTACGCCGGCTACATCCAGCGGCCTGTGAAGCAGCGGAGCCTCGTACCAGCGGAGTCTGCCAGTGGAGGAGACGGAAGCGGTGTGACCGGAAGCAAAAACGGGGATGCCGAGCGGGGCTAACAACCAAGCTAAAAGCTAACCCGCACAGAACACCGTTTCCTTCCATCCTGCTTTCTAATGTCCGCTCCCTGGAGAACAAACTGGACTACCTGAAGCTGGATTTAACTGCAAAACGGGAGATGAGAGACTGCTGCACCATATTTCTCACAGAAACGTGGCTGAAACCATCCATTCCAGATGAGGCAGTTAGCATAGAGGGGCTAACATTATTTCGGTCGGATAGGAGCAGCTCTCTCACTGGTAAATCCCGAGGCGGCGGTGTTTGCATATTCACCAACAACAACTGGTGCAACAACGGTGAGATAGTCTCAAGTCACTGCTCTCCTGATGTAGAACTACTGACTATTGTTGGGGTTGTATCAAGTCAACTTTGGTTATATTCTTTAATAATCATACTTAATTATTAATAATATAAATAAAATATCATTAAACTATGTTTAATCTCGTTTTGGGGCACCAACCTGTAATCAGGTAAATATAACCAAAATATCACTCAAATCAGTCTCAAATTAGTTATTTAATTACTAATATTATTAATAATGAATAACTATATTTAATAAATTGAAGGCGTGAAATCCGTACACAAAGCCTTCGCACCCAGCTTATATCACAATGCAAATACACCAGTAACCACAAACAACTGCTCTCTTAAATTATAACAGAATTTATTTAAACAAAGCAACATCAATCCAAAATCAATGAACTTAATTAAACAAATAACTATTATAAACTAATCTAAGCAACAAACATTATCAAGCAAGGCTTGTGGATGAGGTGTAAATGTGTGTGTGTGCAGATGAGTGTGTATGTAGATGTGTGAGGAGGCGCCAGCCCAGCCACACACCACTCCTCATCAACGGCACAGCAGTGGAGAGAGTTAGCAGCACAAAGTTCCTGGGGGTGCAGATAACAGACACTCTGACCTGGTCCCTTCACACCGGCGCTCTTGTGAAAAAAGCGCAGCAGCGCATGCACTTTCTGCGTCGGATGAAGAGAGCACACCTCCCTCCTCCTATTCTCACCACCTTCTACAGAGGCACTATAGTGAGCATCATAACAAACTGCATCTCTGTCTGGTCCGGAGCCTGCAGTGCCTCCGACTGGAAGTCCCTGCAGAGAGTGGTGAGGACGGCGGAAAAGATCATTAAGACTCCACTTCCTCCCATCCAGGAGATCGCAAAGATCCGCTGTCTGACCAGGGCTCAGAAAATCAGCAGAGACACCTCCCACCCCCACCAAGGACTGTTTTCGCTGCTGGACTCTGGAAAGAGGTTCCGCAGCCTCTGAAGCAGAACTTCCAGGTTCTGTAACAGCTTCTTCCCACAGGCCATAAGACTTTTGAACAGGAAAAAATAATCCCTCCATTCCCCCTCAAACCCCCACACAGGACTACTTCACTGGACTGTAAAATACAATATAATGTGCAATATATTTATCTGTATAGTATTTTTACTCATAGTTTTTCTTTTTATATCTATTTATATCTGCACCTTATTTTTATTTTTTATATGTAAATACATGCTGCTGTTTTTATCCTGCACTACAACGAGCCAAATGCAACGAAATTTAGTTCTTATCTGCACTGTAAAGTACAAGTTTGAATGACAATAAAGAAAGTCTAAGTCTAAGTCTAAGTCTAAGTATTGTAATCCGCATCGTTTACAACTGATCAGGTATACACAGTTTTTGGAGTGTGGGCTTCCCATATATTTCATTTTAAAAACATTTTTATTGTATCTGCTGCGCAACCAAGTTTGGTGCTTAAAAAATTCCACGTGCCCTCTGGATTTAGGGGTCAACATGGGTTGGACTCTTGCTTTGACCAGGTAATCTTTCAGGTTCCTGTTATTTCTGAACACTGCAATGATTCTGTGGTCTCGTAAAATCTCGGTTTCTGCGATGATGTTTTGAAAATTATTTTTAATAACTCTGACCAATTTAATCGTTGCTGGAGAGAAAGTAGTAACAAAGAGCAAAATAGAGGAAAACAATTGGGGTTTTGTTTCCTGAAATGTCTTGAAGGACCTTCTAAGAAAGCATCGGGAATACCCTCTGGTGGCCAGTGCTGAGAACAGCGTTTTAGTGGCCTGTTTAAAGTCCTCTTTGTCGCCACATATTCTGTGAAATCTCAGCAGTTGAGACTTTACCAGCCCAGCATAGGTGTGTTTAGGATGGTGGCTAGTTTTGTGGAGTAGAGCATGACTATCTGTCTCCTTGAAACATACTTTAATGTCCAATTTGTTTGTTTTCTGAAAATTTTACCTTTGTATGTGGTAGTGTCAAGAAAGTCTACCGAGGTGTAGCTTGTGGTAGACTTCAATGAAATGGACGCATTGTGATTGTTCAGAGTGGTTAAAAAGTTATCAAAATCCTCCTTAGTGTGAGGATTTCGAGTCAAATTGATTTCCAGCAATCGTATCAATTCCTTTTCTGGTCTCTTTTTACCCGGATGTTTTTTAAATATGTTTTTTACGGATTGTATGCTTTCTCAAATATCAATATTCGTGTACAAGCTGTCGATATCAATGGTGAAAAGAAGCGAATAGGGTAGGGTTAGGTTAGGTAGGGGGCACAGAATTTCTTTATTTAAAAAATAAAAAATACTTATAGACAAACATTAATAAAATGGTAATAACACTAATATTTCTTATAAGTAAATAAAAAATAAAATAAATACAAATAACTAGTGTTACAGAACAAACAATATCAAACAGTTTAGGGAGCAGAAGTGGTCACAGGCGGCCCAGGGACGGCAGGGGATGGATTTAAATGTTTCTGATTGCATCTGGAGAGAGAAGAGAGAATATTTGTGAAACAATCTGCATTTTGTAATAAAGTGTTTTATTTAAATATTATTTAAATCTCTCAACTCAATAGTTTTCCTTGCAACCAGACCTACAGCATGCACACATATCTATTCAGTGAGGACTTCTTTCACAAAATGCATTCATGCTCTTAGACATCAATACTCTAAAGGCAAGAGCTTAAAACTATTAATGACAACAGGAGGAGGAAAATAAACATGTTAATCTACTATGGTGAAAGCTAACTAAGTACAGAAATGTAAATAAATATAAAAGTAGGTTTTGTGTCCCAAACAACGTAGCCTACTATACAAAAGAAGAAGTGTATTTTCTTAAACTGGTTATTTTCTTAACATGAATAATCTGTACCTTATAAAAGTACAGTGGAAATAACGGATGTTAACTCGAGCTAGGAATCATTGACGTTACTATCATCCATCAATGATGATCCACCAACCAACACCTCTCACTCAATGCAGACTCTCAGCTGTGAACTTTGCTTTTTTACTTACTTTATATTGACATGCACCTTAACTGCCTCTGCTTTATCTGGTCTCATGCACTACATCACTTTATTCTATCCATTTTATATCAGTATTCATACAGTTCTGGTTAATTTATTCCTGTTGTTTCTTATCCATCATTGCACTACGGTCACTTTATTTATCTCATTTTTACCTTACAGTTATATTGTAAATATTAGTTCTGTTGTTCCATTATTCACCATGCACCTTAATAACTTATCATTTAGTATTTGCCTACTTGCACATAGCTCTGTATATATATATTTATTTCTCGTTTACTGCACATAGTTCTGTTTACATCTGTTTACATCTGTTAGTCCGATCACTGTCCACTCATATCTACTCCTTTATATTTTATATTTTGTATTTTTAAGTTAAGTTTAAGCTTTAAGTTGTATTTAAATTGACACTTTATATTTAGGTTAAAATGTTTTGTCTACTTGCACTGTTGTTAATTTACTGCTCTGTGTCCCCCCGGGGACAAATAAAGTTTTTTGAATTGAATTGAATTGAATTGAAATAACGAGCTATCTTAACTACAACAGATAAATAATTGATCCGTGCAGCACGTTACCTCTGTGTCTTTTTCACATTTTTTCTCCTCTTCTTCTTTTTCGTCCCTGGGCTCCGAAGCCTTTGTTGTTGTTGTTTTTTACATTATGGATGTTTATAGACTTCATGTTAACCAGTATGGTCAGTGTCACTTACTTCTAATAAATCACCTGCCCTCCTCCCCCACAACGAGCAGGTAACGAGCAGGTAACGAGCAGGTAACGAACAGGTAACGAGCAGGTAACGAGCAGGTAATGAGCAGCTGTGTTGTGATGTGCCGGGCCAAGCAGAAGGCAAGAAAATAGAGCCTTTTTAAATGTGTGATAGTTGTGTTTTCATTACTAAATAATAGCATGAAAATGATATTAGATAAATAATATTTAGTGATATTTAAACTAATTTTTCCTTCTATTTCTTCTTCTTATCTTCAACTTTTCTGCAGCTCTCATTTGGGTCGCCAGCGGCGCCCCCTATGGAGGCTGGCGCCTCTAGCATTTGCCTATAATGCCGATGCCACGGGCCGGCCCTGGCCAGCATTACAGACTGACTGAAATGCGGGAGTGATGGGATGTGATATTTAGTCTAAAGTGTGTTGACCAAAAGTCATCATTCTCAACTACGGAATCTTTTGCCATGAAAACACCAATGCACCTCGTAATCTCTCTCGCTCTTGCAATCGTTTGGGCAAGAGGGGCTGCAAACCGACTTGTCAGTGTGGGTTGCCTGTTAATGTGTTTTTAACAAGGGGAGGTGATTGGAGCTTCTCATTGTAGTGTGGATTAAATGCTGCATCATGTTTGTTGGGCTATTTGTGTAGTTCCCTGTCTTCTTGTAATATTTGCACACAGTTTTTGTCTTTTCTCTTATCTTCTCAGCTCTTTCATTTTGTCTCTGATTTATAAGACGGTGGTGTGGTCGGAATTTTAACATTTTGCACCGCAGCTGCCATGATAAAGACTGCTTGTTACAACCAGGTTACAACCAACCTCCTCTGCTCTTCAGGTGCTGAGGCTCACGAGAGTGACGCAGGAAGTCAATCAAGAGAAGCATGAATAGATGGCGCCCTCTGCTGTTTAAAAAAAAGTACTGCGATTCAGTTTTTCAGAGTATCAAAGTGAACGTTGACACCTTTGAATCAATTTTTAACTGCCTCATGATTAATCTTTACATCCCTAGTATGCAGATGTTGGAAACAGGAAGTTAGTTATTGTAGTTTGTCAGCAGGGGGAGCTTCAGCAGTGACACACAGGTACTGTACATCACCTGTAGTAGTCCCTTTTTTAGTGCAGTCATACCTGCGTCAGGTGTGAACACGAACAGATTTCGATTGGCTGTGACTGACACTTGAAATCTGCTTTGATAGTTACTTTGTAGATTCAGATGAACCAGGTCCATTTTGATTTTCATTCATTTCAAAGAGCGTCCCATTGATTGACTAACGATGTAAATGATCATTCACTGTGAAACTGTCGACAGTTTTTAGACAATTAAATAAAACATGTTAAACACAGAAGTTTAGAAGAATAGAACTTTATTTGTCCACAAAGTGGGAAATTGTCTTTGGCTTCACAAGAATAAGACAGATGACAAACAACACAACATTCAAGCACAGCAGGAAACCAGGAGAGCGCCTGTAGTCCTCGACAACATCACAGTCAGCATGGTTCATGAATTTAAAATAATAATTTAGTATAATAATAAGCCAGAGTTTTAATACATTTCAAAAAGTAATTTCATAAAACAATGTGCAGTTAGAGTTGGGGGGGGTCGTTTTCTCCTTTATGAATTTAATAATTTTATTGCATTTGGTACAAATGATTTTTTATAAACATTTTTTGTGGCTCTTGGCAGTCTGAATCGCCGACCTGATGGAAGCACTTTGAACTGGGAGTGCAGTGGATGAGAAGGGTCACTTGTTATGTCTTGGGCTTTCTTTTTAGTGTTCAGTACATGCCTGTCACAAAGAGGCATCTGTGGTTTCCCTATGATTTTAATAGCGGTATTGACCACTCTTGTCAGTTTGTTTTTACATTTAACATCTAAATGCCCGTACCATGAGACCATGTTAAAAGACAAAATACTTTCTACCATTTCAAGAATCTTTTTACTCACCCCAAACTCATTCAGCTTCCTAAGTAGGTGTAGCCTCTGCAGAGCTGTTTTAAAGACATAGTCTGTGTTATCTATGAATTTGAGGTGACTATCGATGTAAGTTCCTAAATATTTAAAGCAGTTTACATTTTCAACCATTTATCGATCACTGAAGATCATTTCAAAAGGACGATGGTCAATAATAACTCAAGTTTTTGTCTTTTTTTAATGACAGTCTGAAAGTTCTTCTCTTGATTGACAGCTGAGGTTTCAACATGAAGACGATCTCTGCTGCTTCTGATCACACACACTTTAATTTCTTCTCATGAATCTTAAAATAATAAACTCAAACTCCCTTCAGGGAGAAATGGAGGGTGTGTCCTTTGATCACCTGTTGGTATGTTGATGAACCAGCTGTGGTATTTCCTGGTCTCAGTAGGACTCTGACTCTGTCTCGTTCTGACGCAGATCTGTTCTCTGTGTTGAAGGTAAGAGACACTTTTCACTGTTTTTAAGACTCTCTGTTTGATTTAAGTGTCAAAAGAGCTGTAAGCTAACAGTTAGCCACCAGGTTCATTAGCTGCTCTGACTATAGTAGAAGTGCAGGGAACACAATGACTCTCAGTTAGCATGCAGGCTATGCTAACATGCTAACATGCTAACAGTACAGTTTTACAAAACAGAGGGAGGGCGTGGAGTCTGTCCTCATCAGTTAGGACTAGAAATAATCACTCCATCAGCTCAACTGGTTCCACAACTGAAACTGGATGGTTGCCAAGCAACACAAACACTCCTCTGCAAGTCAAGTCAAGTCAAGTCAAGTCATATTTATTATAGAGCACATTTAAAAACAGCTACAGCTGACCAAAGTACTGTACAATACATGAAAAAAGAAAAAACAACTTGAGATCACAATGTCCACAAGAGAGAAATATATATATATGTATACATACATACATATATAAAGAAAGAATATTTAAAGAAAGCAACAAAGGAACCTGAAAGAAACGGTCTATTCAGGACCAGAGGACTCAAATGCTAAAATATAAAAGTATGTCTTGAGACAGGACTTAAAAGAGTCAACAGAGGGTGCAGACCTGATGGAATGAAGGAGGCTGTTCCACAGTTTACAGGCTTTTACTGAAAAGGCCCGATCTCCCTTTAGCTTGAGCCGTGAGCGGGGAACAGCCAGGAGGCCCATGTCTGATGATCTCAGGCGCCTAGATGAGGTGTACGGCCTGAGGAGGTTGGTAATATAAAAGGGGGCCAAGCCATTCAGGGCTTTAAAAACAAACAACACAATCTTAAAATCGATTCTGAATCGTATTGGGAGCCAATGAAGGAACGCTAGGACAGGACTGATATGCTCCCTCTTCTTGGTTCCAGTCAGCAGCCTTGCTGCAGCATTTTGGACCAGCAATTGCAGTAGTCAAGCCGGGGTGAAATGAACGCATGGGTTTTGTCTGTAAGTCACTGAATGAGAGGATAGGTTTTAGCTTGGAAATTGTACGGAGCTGAAAGAAACTGGATTTGACAACTGGATTTACCTGCCGATCAAATGTAAAACCTGAGTCGAACATAAAGCCAAGGTTCCTGTCGTGGGGCCTAATGTGGCTGTATAACTGACCTAAGCTGTTGGCGACCTGTTTGATGATGTCGGGGGGGCCAAAAAGAACAGCTTCGGTTTTTGACTCATTTAATTGTAGGAAGTTATGGGCCATCTAGTGTTTTATGCCTTCAAGGAATTGTATAAGAGAGGTGAGTTCTGCGAAATTGTTTGGTTTGACCGTTAGATAAAGCTGAGTGTCATCTGCATAGAAGTGGTATGAGAGGTTGTGCTTCTGGATAATTTGACCCAATGGAAGCATGTATAGTGAAAATATTAGAGGGCCTAGGATGGATCCCTGTGGTATCCTACAGCTCAGACCAGATTGGGAGGATGTGGCGTTAGTTAAGTTTACAGAGAAGGTTCTGTTGTTCAGGTATGATGTAAACCAAGTCAGGGCTGTGCCCCCAACACCAACCCAATGCTACAGGCGATTCATTAAAATTGTGTGGTCAACAGTCTCAAATGCTGCAGTAAGGTCCAGTGAGATCAGGAAAGCACAGTTTCCAGAGTCCATTGTAAGCAGAAGGTCATTGTGGATTTTGAGTGCAGATTCTGTGCTATGGGCTGCTCTGAAACCTGATTGAAATTTGTCTAAAATACTATTATGATGAAGGTAGGGTAGCAATTTCTCCAGAATAACCTTTTCTAGCACCTTAGAAAGGAAGGGTAGTTTTGAGATGGGTCTGTAGTTGGAAAGTGGTATGGGGTCCAGGTTGGGTTTTTTTTAACAAGGGCTGCACTATAGCATGTTTAAATGAGGGAGGAACAGCACCAGTTGACATACAGCTGTTTATAATGGAGAGGATAAAAGGGCCGGTAATATCAAAGGAATCTTTGAGGAGCTTGGTAGGTACTATGCCACTGGGCAGGTGGCAGATTTCATTTTAAAAACCGTCTCTTTGAGTGAGGTTAAGGTGATAGGCTCAAAACAGTTTAACTGGGCAGAGCAGTTGAAGGGCGGGGAGGCTGAGATGTGCCTGGTAGGGGCTGAGATATTTTTTCCAATGCCAGCAACTTTTTCAGTGAAGAACTTTAGGAAGTCTTCTGCTCTACTAAGGGGAGTGTCTAGAGAGGATCCAGGAAGGGGGGCAGGTGAGAGAGTTTATAATATTGAATAGGACTTTAGGATTATGGTGATCTTTTGAGATGATATCTGAGAAATGTTTTGCTCTCGCTGCCTTGACTGCAATTTGGTAGCTGATCAGCCGCTCTTTAAGGATGTCATGTGAGATTTAAAGCTTATCCTGCTTCCACTTGCGTTCAGCTTGTCTGCAGCTCCTCCTTAGGGCTCTAGTGGATTCAATAATCCAAGACTGTGATTTAGGCTTTGTTTTTTTTATCTTGAGAGGAGCAATATGGTTGAGAATTGAGGAGCAGGTAGCATTAAATAATTGAATGTGATTCTCAGTTCAGTAGGAATATTTTCAACGGACAGAGTATCTTGAGCAGCTGAGAATAAACTGGCAGTGGAAGAGTTAATGTAACGAGAGTAAAGCATGGGGAGGAGACCATTTGATGACAGGTCAGAGAGAGACACATAAAAAAAATGGCACTGTGATTTGAAAGACAAGGGTCCATTATTTCCAAATTGTTAACAGGAAGACCACAAGACAAGACCAAGTCCAAAGTGTGGCCATGTTTATGAGTGGGACCTGAGACATACTGTGCAAAATTAAATGATTCAATCAGGTTTAAAAATTCACCGACAAGTGGTTTTGATGGACAACATACATGGATATTAAAATCACACAGTATTAAAATTCTTTCAAATGATGGCACAATTTGCGATAAGAGGTCTGCAAACTCAGTGATAAAATGTTTATCTGATTTTGGAGGACGATATAATATGATGATAAGAAGAGGGTTTGCTGTACCCACTTTGTTTTTAAACACTGCTGCCAGACCCCCGCCCCGTCCGGAGGGTCGTGGCGTGTTAAAGAAGGAACATTCATTTGGAGAAAACTCAATAAGTGGACTTACATCATTGGAGTTCGATCAAGTTTCAGTGACCAGAAGGAAATCTAGGCCATGGGATGTGAAAAAGTCGTTAAGAATAAAAGTCTTATTTAGCACTGATCAGGCATTTATCAGAGCCAGTTTAATCGGGGCCGCATTACTGACGTGCGCTAGTGGCGTCCATGGCAGAGAGCGGAGGTTACTGGAGTTTACACCGCTGTAACGTTCAGTGGCAGATCGGTATTTTGAGCCTCTGTGATATCGGAAAGACATCTTTACTGGAATCTTGAAAGTGCTAGAAGCCTCGAAAGGTCCAAGTCCTGTAGTTGAATGAATTTTCGACTTGGAGCTCTGCAGAAGGGGACAGCTGATCTCTGCTGCACCCACAGCAGAGATCAGCAAAGACCAGAGACCTTATTATGCAGCTCTATAATTTGAATTACTGCAGTGAAATCACAGTGTGTGATTCTAGTAGATAGATTTATAAAGACAAACTCTGTCTGCTGTAGTTATTCTCTATGATCAGCTCTTATTGAATGTCTCCTTCCAGTCAGATAGCTGTGTCAGATTGATCAAACCAATGGGGATTATTCAGTCTGTTGGGCCCCTTCACAGGGGGGTCCTCCAACCATTCATCACCAATATATGATCAATAATCTGACACCTACAAAAAAATGCTCTGTATAAACATTTATCTTCAAAGTTCACAGAAGTATTATTTCCAACATAAAGAACATCTCTCCCCGATAGTTAAGACTAGACTCGCAGCATTCGGTCATTTACTGTTACATTTCATCTTCACTATCTGCTCCACCACTGCTCCTCTGTTTTCACTCTCAGACAGATAATTCATTTCACAGGAATAAATCATGAGACTCTTAGCAGAGCGATGAGAGTGAGTGATGTCAGATGGGGCCCCCTTAGGACCCGATCACACAGAGATGCAACTTGCCTCAAAAAAACACCTGAACGCAGCTGAAGAAAGAACAGCTGGGAGCGCCTGTGGAGCAGGGCTGTGTGTGCATACGGGCCACCAAATGAAATATGTTTGCTCCAAGAGGAGGAGGGGAAAATGTCATAAAAAGCGGATTTCAAACCTCCTTGATTTGATTGGCTACTTTAAGTGACATTGACGATCGCTGAGACTCTGCTTCTTGATCAAAAAAGTTGAAAATGTTTAAACTTTTATGCGTACCCAAAAACTGCTAGAAAAATGTGTCTTGCAGAAACAAAGAAGAACGCCCAGCAATCACGCTGGACCATAGGATAACCATGGTTTTGCTGGTGCTGCTTTCCCTTTTTGAAGGTGAACCAGGTAGATGTGATGTTTGTAGACTGACAGTGAGGTGATGATGATGATGATGATTATGATGATGAAGGTGAATCAGCAGCTTCATCTCTTTGTTTTCTCCACAGCTGAAGATCTTTGACTGGATGTGACTTCAGCAGCTAAACTCCATCAGTGTTGTTGTAGTGACAGAGTGCAGCTCTCCCAGCAGGGGGCGCTCTGCTATGGATCAGTGTGAGGACACAGAGGAGGGAGTCCCTCCCTCTAAAACCTCTCTGTGTGAGGAACATGAAGCTCTGAGGTGAGGATCTCTAACTGTCCATGACTCTTCTCCATGTCACAGCTCAGCACTCACATCACTCCACCTTCATCATCATCATCATCATCATCACTGTCTCATCTGCTGCTCACAGTAACTAATAATGTTGTTTTTTTGTATCAGGATGCAGGAACAGAGACCAGACTCTCCTGGACCCAGCTGTGTGTCCATGAAGAGTGACCGGTCTATGAGTCTCTTTATTAACTTTAAAGATGGACGTCCTGCTGATGAAAGGTGAGATCTGAAATTGACAAAGAGCTCTGTTCTGCTTTTCTGTTGGCTCACTCTTTCATCCTCAGCCATTTACATCACTCTCAGTCTTCAGTCCATGTTCACCTCTCCCAGGACTCGTACTTTTCTCCTGTTTCTCCTACTTCTCCACCAGAGGTCCTCAGAATTCACCTCCTTCTCTTCTAGGTTTCAATAGCCCAGACCTTCCCTTCTACTCTACTCACCTGTCTTCATTTTCCTCATCAGCTTCATTTAGTTTTCTCACCACTTCATGATCATTGTGTGCTTTGGTTCTATCTTGTGTTTTTTCTTTTGAAGTGTTTGTATTTGAACCCTGACCTGCCTGAAGGCTGTAAAATGTGGAAAAGAATCGACAGTGTGATGGACTTTATGACTTCAAAGCAAAAACAGCCCTACTAGAAAGAAGCTAAATGTTCTTAGACAAAGTCAAAATAATAGGCCAAACCTTAAAAAGAGACAAATCTGAGGAAAGATTTATTTTTGGGCTTTTTGTTCCGTTATTTAGAGACAGGACAGTAGATAGAGTCGGAAATCAAGGAGAGAGAGAATGGGGAATGACATGCAGGAAAGGAGCCACAGGTCGGATTTGAACCCGAGCCACCCGCTTGGAGGGCTACAGTCTCCCTGCATGGGACACTCACACTAACCACTAGGCCACCAGCACCCCAATTAAAGCATTTTTATTGAATGAACATTTTTGTTTTTCCCTCAGGTAGAATGAAAGTCCTCTCCTTCCTCACTCCCAATGATGACCAAAACAAACAGACATACTGTCCACAATATCAGATTTCATTCACTGAGAGTCTGCTTCTGCACGTCCATTTTAAAGCATGCACCATCAAGGATGGGAGCCACGGTTTAAAAACTGTGATTAGAGGATGATGGTCCACGAGGTGGATGTTGGATGTCCTGACTTTGTCCACAGCCCAGATCCTGAACCTGATGAGGTTCTGCTGGTGAGATGTTGGGCATTGAAAGCTTCAGGTCAAGTTCACTAACCTACCTGGTCCATACATCCTGCTGATCCAGCTGACCATTGTACTGATATCTGACTACACTTTCTCCTGGACTACATAGTTTAATACTTGATTCTTTTTTTAGTGAATGGTGTCTGAGTCCAGCTGAGGCATGTTTAGTACATTAGGGATGATGTCATGGTGGTTTACTGAACATTTGGTCCAGTGTTCTTGGCAGGACACTGGTGAGCAGATGTATCATGAAGACTGCAGACAAAGATCTTTAAAGCTCTTGAGTGTTTCTACAAACCTTGTAGGATCCAAATACTGGACTTACTCACAATATATAAACTACTGTGATGGTGCAAGCAGCACTTATTCCCATCTGAAGTGATGTCAGTCTGAAGACTTTGTCCCAGAAGTGAGTTCCAGGTTGAGGTTCCTGAAGTTGTTATGGACAAGTTCTTGATCTTGATCTGTTCTGTATCCTAATAGTAGTTGCTGCTCGTTGTAAATGCTGCTCGGTCTCTAAATGTACTATGGGAGGTAGAGCCTTCAGTTTTCAGACTCCTCTCCTCTGGAATCATCTTCTGTTAACTTTACTTTCATCAGTCTAAAGAATTTGAGGACAGACACAGTGTTGGCTGTATTCTGAGTGAGATACTGTTCTAATAGAAACAGAGAGAACTGTGGAGAACTTCACCTCTGCCTCCTGATTACTGATTATCCATCTGCCAGTTTAAACTGGAACAATCTGATTAAAAATGATCTTTCTTTGTTTATTTTTTTCTATCAGGATGCAGGAACAGAGACCAGACTCTCCTGGACCCAGCTGTGTGTCCATGAAGAGTGACCGGTCTAAGGGTCTCATTATTGACTTTAAAGATGGACGTCCTGCTGATGGAAGGTGAGAATTAAAAATGAAGTTAATGTTATGTCTCTGTTGTTTAAAGAATCATATCTTGGCTCAGAGTTTCATTATATATATCCCGTTGTTTTCTTGTGTAATATGTCCTGTCACAGAGTTCAACAGGAGAGCTCCAACGTTCACAGAGATCAATCAGACCAGCAGAATCCAACAGACCTGGACTCCATCTTTATGGTGTGTTCAACACACTGTTAATTAATACACTACCAGTACAATAAATTAATGTTAAGTTATTGTTCTGTTTAGACCAGCTGACCTTCAGACTGACAGATGAACCACATGTTGATTTCTACCAGTTTATATTAAATATCCAGTGTCTCCTTCTGTTCCAGCTGCTGGAGGAGAACATCATCACCTTTGTGAAGAACGAGCTGAAGAGAGTCCAGAGGGTTCTGAGTCCAGATTACCCAGAATGCTTAGAGAGTCTGAGTGAGGATGAAGAGCAGGGGAGAAGCTGTAAAGAGGCATTTTTGAAGATCACTCTGCACTTCCTGAGGAGAATGAAGCAGGAGGAGCTGGCTGACTGTCTGCAGAGCAGTAATAACATTTTAACAGATTTAGTATTTTAGAAAAAGGACAAAGAGCTTTAAAGTTCCAAACTCAGATAGTCATGTCATCTATATCAGGATCTGTTCATTGATTTCAGGTCTTTCTTTATTCAGGAACGTTTGGTGCAGTGTGCCAACAAAAATTCAAATCTAACCTGAAGGAGAAGTTCCAGCGTGTGTTTGAGGGGATTGCTAAAGCAGGAAACCCAACCCTTCTGAACCAGATCTACACAGAGCTCTACATCACAGAGGGAGGGACTGGAGAGGTCAATGATGAACACGAGGTCAGACAGATTGAAACAGCATCCAGGAAACCAGACAGACTAGAAACAACCATCAGACAAGAAGACATCTTTAAAGCCTCACCTGGAAGAGATGAACCAATCAGAACAGTGATGACAAAGGGAGTGGCTGGCATCGGGAAAACAGTCTTAACACAGAAGTTCACTCTGGACTGGGCTGAAGACAAAGACAACCAGAACATACACTTCACATTTCCATTCACTTTCAGAGAGCTGAATGTGCTGAAAGTGAAAAAGTTCAGCCTGGTGGAACTTGTTCATCACTTCTTTCCTGAAACCAAAGAAGCAGGAATCTGCAGGTTTGAAGAGTTCCAGGTTGTGTTCATCTTTGACGGTCTGGATGAGTGTCGACTTCCTCTGGACTTTAAAAACAACGAGACCCTGACTGATGTCACAGAGTCCACCTCAGTGGATGTGCTGCTGACTAACTTCATCAGGGGGAAACTGCTTCCCTCTGCTCACCTCTGGATAACCACAAGACCTGCAGCAGCCAATCAGATCCCTCCTGAGTGTGTTGACATGGTGACAGAGGTCAGAGGGTTCACTGACCCACAGAAGGAGGAGTACTTCATGAAGAGGTTCAGAAATGAGGAGCAAGCCAACAGAATCATCTCCCACATCAAGACATCCAGAAGCCTCCACATCATGTGCCACATCCCAGTCTTCTGCTGGATCACTGCTACAGTTCTGGAGGATGTGCTGAAGACCAGAGAGGGAGGAGAGCTACCCAAGACCCTGACTGAGATGTACATCCACTTCCTGGTGGTTCAGTCCAAACTGAAGAACATCAAGTATGATGGAGGAGCTGAGACAGATCCACACTGGAATGAAAAGAGCAGGAAGATGATTAAGTCTCTGGGAAAACTGGCTTTTGAGCAGCTGCAGAAAGGAAACCTGATCTTCTATGACTCAGACCTGACAGAGTGTGGCATCGATATCAGAGCAGCCTCAGTGTACTCAGGAGTGTTCACACAGATCTTTAAAGAGGAGAGAGGACTGTACCAGGACAAGGTGTTCTGCTTCATCCATCTGAGTGTTCAGGAGTTTCTGGCTGCTCTTCATGTCCATCTGACCTTCATCAACTCTGGAGTCAATCTGATGTCAGAAAAACAAAAAACATCCCGGAGGTCTAAATTATTCAGAAGAAAACCTGACCCAACACATTTATATCAGAGTGCTGTGGACCAGGCCTTACAGAGTCCTAATGGACACCTGGACTTGTTCCTCCGCTTCCTCCTCGGTCTTTCTCTAGAGACCAATCAGAATCTCATACGAGGTCTGCTGACACACACAGGAAGTGGCTCAAAGACCAATCAGAAAACAGTCAAGTACATCAAGGAGAAGATCAGTGAGGATCTGTCTGCAGAGAAAAGCATCAATCTGTTCCACTGTCTGAATGAACTGAATGATCGTTCTCTAGTGGAGGAGATCCAACAGTCCCTGAGATCAGGACGTCTCTCTACAGATAAACTGTCTCCTGCTCAGTGGTCAGCTCTGGTCTTCATCTTACTGTCATCAGAAAAAGATCTGGACGTGTTTGACCTGAAGAAATACTCTGCTTCAGAGGAGGCTCTTCTGAGGCTGCTGCCTGTGATCAAAGCTTCAAACAAAGCTCTGTACGTGCTCACATAACTATCCAGTTCAAATGTAGTTCTCTTTATTCAGAAAAAAACAACTATAATTTGTAAATTCTTTCATTTGTGTTCTTCTGAATCCTCTTCAGGCTGAGTGGTTGTAACCTCTCAGAGAGAAGCTGTGAAGCTCTGTCCTCAGTCCTCAGCTCCCAGTCCTCTAGTCTGAGAGAGCTGGACCTGAGCAACAACAACCTGCAGGATTCAGGAGTGAAGCTGCTGTGTAGTGGTTTAAAGACTCTACACTGTTCACTGGAAACGCTCAGGTAAGGACTTATTCATGTGAAAGTTTACCCAATAAGCTTAAATGTACTTAGTTTATTTGATATTTTGATTAACTTACCAAACATATCCTCTTCAGGCTGAGTGGTTGTAACCTCTCAGAGAGAAGCTGTGAAGCTCTGTCCTCAGTCCTCAGCTCCCAGTCCTCTAGTCTGAGAGAGCTGGACCTGAGCAACAACAGCCTGCATGATTCTGAAGTGAAGCTGCTGTGTAGTGGTTTAAAGACTCTACACTGTTCACTGGAAACGCTCAGGTAAGGACTTATTCATGTGAAAGTTTACCCAATAAGCTTGAATGTACTTAGTTTATTTGATATTTTGATTAACTTACCAAACATATCCTCTTCAGGCTGAGTGGTTGTAACCTCTCAGAGAGAAGCTGTGAAGCTCTGTCCTCAGTCCTCAGCTCCCAATCCTCTAGTCTGAGAGAGCTGGACCTGAGCAACAACAACCTGCATGATTCTGAAGTGAAGCTGCTATGTAGTGGTTTAAAGACTCTACACTGTTCACTGGAAACGCTCAGGTAAGGACTTATTCATGTGAAAGTTTACCCAATAAGCTTAAATGTACTTAGTTTATTTGATATTTTGATTAACTTACCAAACATATCCTCTTCAGGCTGAGTGTCTGTAACCTCTCAGAGAGAAGCTGTGAAGCTCTGTCCTCAGTCCTCAGCTCCCAGTCCTCTAGTCTGAGAGAGCTGGACCTGAGCAACAACAACCTGCATGATTCAGGAGTGAAGCTGCTGTGTAGTGGATTAAAGAGTCTACACTGTTCACTGGAAACGCTCAGGTAAGGACTTATTCATGTGAAAGTTTATCCAATAAGCTTGAATGTACTTAGTTTATTTAATATTTTGATTAACTTACCAAACATATCCTCTTCAGGCTGAGTGGTTGTCACCTCTCAGAGAGAAGCTGTGAAGCTCTGTCCTCAGTCCTCAGCTCCCAGTCCTCTAGTCTGAGAGAGCTGGACCTGAGCAACAACAACCTGCATGATTCTGAAGTGAAGCTGCTGTGTAGTGGTTTAAAGACTCTACACTGTTCACTGGAAACGCTCAGGTAAGGACTTATTCATGTGAAAGTTTACCCAATAAGCTTAAATGTACTTAGTTTATTTGATATTTTGATTAACTTACCAAACATATCCTCTTCAGGCTGAGTGTCTGTAACCTCTCAGAGAGAAGCTGTGAAGCTCTGTCCTCAGTCCTCAGCTCCCAGTCCTCTAGTCTGAGAGAGCTGGACCTGAGCAACAACAACCTGCATGATTCAGGAGTGAAGCTGCTGTCTACTGGTTTAAAGAGTCCACTCTGTAGACTGGACACTCTCAGGTTAGTGTGCTGCTGATCCACATTATTCATCTAAGATCATGTTTTCTTGATGAATCATTTATTAAATGGGCCTTGGTGGTGGTTTAAAGTTTTCCTGTATGTTACCACATTAAAGCTGTAAAGCTCTGAGCTCGTTCTATAGCTCTCAGTCTTTTAGTCTGAGGAAGCTGGACTGGAATAAAGAAAGTTAAATATGAAGTTCTTTCCCCACCAACAAACAAACCATGGATAATGTTTGGAACATAAAGAACTAAAGAATCTTTATTTCAGATGAAACAGTTCAGAACTGTTTCTACATCACTGCTGATGTCAAAGCAGTCTGTGTGTTTATCTCACGCTCTGTCTTACCTTCACTATTTGTCACCAGAGTAAATATTGATTAGTATCAGATTATGAAGTCTATTCTGTTCAGCTGCATGGTTATGACGGGATGTTACTGGTAAAACAGAGAAGAATGGACCAATGGATGTTAAGCATGTTGTGTGTGTGTGTGTGTGTTTGTATGTGTGTGTGTGTGTGTGTTGGTGTGTTGGTGTTTATATGTGTGTGTGTGTGTGTGTAGTCTGTCAGGTTGTCTGATCACAGGAGAAGGTTGTGCCTCTCTGGCCTCAGCTCTAAGCTCCTCCCCCCTGAGACATCTGGACCTGAGCTACAATCATCCAGGAGAACGAGGAGAGAAGCTGCTGTCTGCTGGACTGGAGGATCCACACTGCAGACTGGAGACACTGAGGTACAGACAGACACACAGAAGCTGTCTCACTGTTTCTGAATGATGAACTCTGCTTCTTGTCTGATGCTGGATTTAAATGAAGATGTATGAAATAGATTCTGATCTGGTTTCTTCCTCCAGGTTGGACCATAGTGGACTGCACAGACTGAAGCCTGGTCTGAGGAAGTGTGAGTGTGTTTTCATTTCTCTTCATCAGAACACAGCAGCACATGTTGGAGTGTAGAAGAGTAAATGCTCTTGAACAATCAGACAGAGACTATTAGTGGCTTGTGAATAGAGGATTTGTTTATTTCTCTCGGAGAAGTTAATAACAATAACTTAGATTTATATAGCGCCTTTCATGAAAGCCAATGATGCTTTACAAAGTGTGTGTGTGTGTGTGTGTGTGTGTGTGTGTGTGTGTGTGTGTGTGTGTGTGTGTGTGTGTGTGTGTGTGTGTGTGTGTGTGTGTGTGTGTGTGTGTGTGTGTGTGTGTGTGTGTGTGTGTGTGTGTGTGTGTGTGTGTGTGTGTGTGTGTGTGTGTGGGGGGGGGGGGGGGGGGGGGCGTAATTGGAGACAACAAGAGAGGAATAGAAAAACACAAACAGAGGAGAGAAAGGACAGAAACACTAGACAAACAAATGAAGGAGAAAGGGAGTGGGTGATCAGCTGAGGGGAGTGTTAGATGAGGCTGAATGCTTTGGTGAACAGATGGTGTTTGAGGAGGTTTTTAAAAATGACCAGGGGTCTCGTTTATAAAAGAGTGCGTAAAATTCATACTAAAAATGTACGTGTGCCAAAAACCCAGAAATGGCGTGCGCACAAAATGATTCAGAGTTATAAAACCGTTCGTACGCACACCTGCACGCAATGTTCCCTTTATAAATCACCATCCACCTGGAAATGTGCGCACGTACATTAGTCCCATGTTCCGCCCTCTACACGCCCACATTCAACCATAAACGGTCAATGCAAAGCAGCTCGTGAATGAAAATGCATCCAAACGAGGGGGCAGATCAAAGGTTTCCAGCGTTGGATCACGAAAACTGAAGTTTAGACGAAGGAACGAAACTTTCTGACCCAGAAACAAAGGAACTTGTGAATGAAGTTGTTAGTATGAATTTTCATGAAATTCATTAATCTTGTAACTTCGTGAAATGTATTATTCAAGTCTGCCTACCACCTGTTAACACTCCTACCTTTAGGTGTCTGAAGCTGTAACCTTATATGAGCGAAGCACCTAAGTAGTAGCAGATCTATGTTTGGACATGAGCCAACCATATGTTGTCAGCAACTGTTTGCTAGACAGAGAGTCTACAGTTGTTACGTATACAAATCAGTGTCATGTCATCTTTATTGTTTTATGGTGATGTACCCAAATGGAAAGGAATTTGTGGGTTGCACCTTTTTGACAGAATATAAGCAGCACTGTGAACACTGTTACTTTGTCAGCACTTTGTCAGTCAAGTGATTTGGAAGCATGCTTGTTTGATGAAGTTGTCTGACCTCGGCCGATTAAACGTTGTTATAATCTCCAGTCTGTTTCACGATTTCTTCATTGGACAACCCCCACCTAACAGAAGTGAAGGATAAAATGGACATATCGGTAGTTTGCTGCAGCAGGAGGATCACGAACTGAAGAAAATTCAGAGAATGACACCACGTCGCTGCTGCATTCACGCTGTCCTATGTGCCAAAACATCCACCGTTCATCATTACGCACGAGTATATCTGCAATGTTTACATGTTTACAGGACCCACACTGATTTCTTCATATAGTGGCAGAGAGGACACGTCAGTCAGCATTCTCCCTCACTCTATCATATTATTAATCAAAGGTTTGATCAACCAACAAAAACTTTGAATTGTTGGCCACATATTTTCGTGGGCATCTCCGTCTGCACTGTGACTAATTATGATCAAATATATGGCTTAATGATCGTGTCAGAGATGCCCCGACTTAATGTCCACACTTGAATTATTTACAGAATAAATCCATGCAGCTGATGAAGATGTGCTGAGTATGGAGGAGGTGAAATGTGTGAAGCCATCGCCATGTCTCTGTGCACTCTTTATTAAAACTAAAAATCACAATTGATGATAAATGCAAGATATTGAAATATATGAATGAAAACTGGAGGCTCTATGGTCTTTGTGTTAGTCTAATGTTTAACTCTACATCAGTGATTACATTAGTGTATAAGTCCGGTCCTCTGAGGTCCGTCCGGGATAATGAAGGCGAGACGGCGCTGATGCAATATGTATGTGGCAGACTTTTATTTTTATTTTTATTTTATGTTTATATATTGTCATAATGAAAGTTACTTATTGGAAACGGCTCACTACATGCGCGATTATAGCCTAAATAAAACCATCGGTTTGAATGATTGTGATGACGTGGATCTGTCAGTAAAGTTTGATATTTAGTGAAATAGGTTTGCTTTGTTGTTAAGGGAGCGAGCATTCTGCAGCATAAATGAGGCGGTGGTGTATTCTGAAGCAGAGGGGGAGAGAGGAGTGGTTCTGTCAACACACACAACAACAGGTATCAGGTTTCTGCTGTGCACGTGTGATTTGTTGTGATGATGGCGCCGGTCAGACACTACAGTGGGGATAGCATGGTCAGTGTAAACAAACTTGCATCGGGCAGCCCTATGCACGTAGTGAGGACGGCGCAGGAGTCCGAAAGATTTAATGGAAGCAAGGTTGTCCGGAGAGAAGTGGCAGGCGAGATTCTGGAGTTGCAGAGCGGAGTATGTTAGTAGTACCATGTCTGCAGCACGGAGAGCAGCTGCTAGCCGCAGGCTGAAAGCCGCAAGCTACCGGGCGCCAGCCGGGGTCAGGAAAACCGCAGGAATGAGAGCCAAACCAGGATAAGGAAAGGACCAATTTTGTGGCAGACGGGGGATCCGTCTGGACACAATCTGAGCAGGAGAGCAGCAGCCGGCAGTCTGGTTGTCAGGCAGGCCTCTTCACCGCCAGCAGCCGAGCCAGAGTAGGGGGGAAGCGGCAGCCAGCGGTATCCAATAGGTGGCGCAGGGCGACGGGTCCAAGCCAGGTAGGGAGCCGACGTGGCCGACGAAGAAGGACGGTCCACCAATAAGGCAGGCGAGGGTCCAGTGATCACAGACTGGTGAGGATATCCTGATAGCTGTGCGAGAAGCTAACAGCTGATCGGCGGCTAGCGCTAACAGCTGATCGTCATAGATGGTGAGTAGCTGTCAGTTTACACAAACTGAAAGCAGCAGCAAAGTCGATCTGTTTGCAGACTGTTAGCAGAGGATAAGTAGGAGGGAGAAGCATAGATAGCACAAAAGAAACACCATTTTTGTCACGGATCGCGAAGCGGCGACATACACGCCAGCGTCCTCGCTCAACCGGAACTTTTATAACATCCCAATCATCCTTTTATGGGCAATCAACACACTGAGCAATTACAACATGTGTGCTATATGAAGACCATTTCCTAGAAGTTTCCTGGACAGACAACTGGTCTCTTAACAGGAAAGGGTGTGTGTGTGTGTGTGTGTGTGTGTGTGAGTGGGGAGGGAGGTGTTCATTCTATCATGCTGCAGGTTATTCTCCCACACAGACGCGTCTCCCCCTCCCCTTTTGCTCTTAGTTTGAGCGGGATCATCGCTGAAAATGAAAACAAAACTTAAGAGTAAGTCTGTAAAAAGAACTCCATCCCGGTTATATGCAACTGTCCAGACCAACAGGACTCGAGGAACTACTAATCTGCACAGTTTGCACAGTTTATGTTTGAACTTTTTTACAAGTTATTAACTAAAAGCTGTGTCCCATACCAGCAGCCGCAGCCTTCCTCCACCCTGAGGTGTGCTTCTGCTTTGCGGTCCGTGTGGGAACACAGATTAAATCACTTTTGTTCCGCGCGTACTTGGATCAGTCCTGTACTGAAACGGTCCGGTCTGAGTACGTGTACCTTTACACCCCTATCAGTAAGTGTCAGTAAAGTTGTTGATGAATGAACAGATGATAACCTGCAGCTGTGTTGTGTCTCGTTCTCGCCATCAGACGCCTGTGAGCTGGAACTGGACACAAACACAGTGAACAGAAAACTGAAACTGTCTGACAACAACAGGAAGGTGACACATGTGAAGGAGTTTCAGTCATATCCTGATCATCCAGACAGATTTGAGCACTGGTGTCCTCAGCTGCTGTGTAGGACTGGTCTGACTGGTCGCTGTTACTGGGAGGTCGAGGGGAGAGGAAAGGTTGATGTATCAGTGAGTTACAGAGGAATCAGAAGGAGAGGATGCATGAATGAATGTTGGTTTGGAGATAATGATCAGTCCTGGAGTCTGAGCTGCTCTGATGAAGGTTACTATGTCTGTCACAATAACAGAGAAACAGAGATCTCCTCCTCCTCCTCCTCCTCCTCCTCCTCCTCCTCCTCCTCCTCCTCCTCTGTCTCTAACAGAGTAGCAGTGTATGTGGACTGTCCTGCTGGCTCTCTGTCCTTCTACAGAGTCTCCTCTGACACACTGATCCACCTCCACACCTTCAACACCACATTCACTGAACCTCTCTATCCTGGGTTTGGGTTCTGGTCTCCTGGTTCTTCAGTGTCTCTGTGTCGTCTGTCGGTCTGAGAAACACTGCTGACTGAAGATCAGCTGACTCTGTTCACTCTGTCCAGCTGGTCTGTTTCATGGTTGGGGGGTGTGATAATGGGGGGTGGGGGTGGTAATGGGGGTTAAATGTTCTACATCACAGAAAAACAATGGACCCCCTTCTTTAATGTCTGTATTGTTCTGATCTCACCAATAAAAAACAAGTGACAATTAAACAATTAAAGTCCTCCTCCTGCTGTCTTGATATTGGCAGCAGGAGGAGGAGTCATGGCTCCAGATCTGTTACAAATGGTAAACTTGTCTCTCAGGTGTCTTCCCACAGGCCCTGAAAACAGCAGTCATCAAGCCACTACTAGAAAAGAACAATCTAGACAATAATGAATAATTACAGGCCTATATCAAATCTTCCTCTGTGAGGTCAAATGATAGACAAAGCTGTGTTTCAGAAGTTAAATAACTTGTTGATATTGAACAACTGTTTGGATGTCTTCCAGTCAGGTTTTGGACCAAACCGCAGCACTGAGACAGCTCTGGTTAAAGAGTAACTAAACCCTAAAACCACTTTCTTCAACTCTAAACCTCTGTATTTGAGTATTAAGTAGTGTTATGGATCAATCCAAGTCCCAATCTCGACATTTGAGTACAAAGTATTGAAATTTGAAATATTGTGTTAGAAATGTGCATAGTGTCTGCCCTTCTGTTTGAAAAACTCTAACAGTTTTTTTGGAGTACAGTATGACGTAGGAGTACAGCCCCACGTCACCAAACCTATAAAAGCCTCGTCACCCGACTCGGCGAACTGTGGGGACTCAAGTGTGTGTGTGTGTATTTGTGTGTGTGGGGCAAACATTGTATCATGTTGCGGCTGATAACAGCTTTACACACTTTAACACTTTAAACCCTCAGGCATCAGTTTAATTTACTACCCTCTTAAGTCATTAAGGACAAAAATGTTCACTTCTAAAATCTGCGATAAAAATAAAACAGATTTTTTTTTTCTGCATAAATCTCTTAAACAACTTCAGCCCTGCTCAAAACTACCAAACATTCAATCATTTTGAGGATTTTAACCCTTTAGATGCCAATTTCATTACTTGATCACTGTTATTATTTATGAAAAAAAAAGTTATTTTCCATATAACAAATATTTGGTGGCTGGGGGATTTAAAAAAAAAATCAGTCTTGGATATGTCAAAGATTATACAAAATATTGACTTTGATGCATTATTAGTTTTTGTGTAGCATCAGATTTAAAATGTACTACCCTCTTGAGTCATTAAGGACAAAAATGTTCACTTCCAAAAACTGCTATAAAAATAGTACAGATTAATTTCTTTTCTGCTTTTTGGGTTAAATCTTTTGATCAACTTCAGTCCTGATCAAAACGATCAAATATTGAATAATTATCAGGATTTAAACCCTTTAAATGCCAGTTTGATTACATGATGATAATATTCTTAATGAAAAAAACACACAAAAAACAAGTTATTTTCCATATAACAAATGTTTGGTGTCTGGGGGATTTTTTAAAATCAGTCTTTGTTTTGTTAAAATCTAAGGACAAACAGAAAATGAAAATATTAATATGCTTTTATTTACTTTGTGTTTAAAGGTTAATCAGCTTTATTATTACTTATCAGGTTATCTCTGTTGTCAGCCTTTATTTAAAGTTTGTATTGAACACTGGAGAGCAGCACTGAGCAGGTCAGGAAATCAGGTAACCTTTGTGAGCCAGGTGTGTAAACCTGCTGAGTGGCTCTAACTGACAGACAGGAGTGTCAGCGGTGTGTGTGAGAGCAGGAGTGAGGTGAGAGGCTGAGACACTTTCAGGCTGAATTCAATGAAAGGAAGACAGCAGAGATACCTTTGGTAAGTGTGCTGTGTTCTTTGGTAATTATCTGTTCAGAATGTTTGAATGGTGACATGTATTTAATGTAGGCTGTTTATTTCATAGTGATGCACTCTGCATTCTGGTTTTATAGTGTAGTGTTCACAGGAAACAATTAAATTAGAAGGGTAAATAATAATTAATATTGAACACATTTAACTGGTTTGTTTAAATTGTAAACAAAAGATAAAGAACTGAATAGATACTAAAATTCAGATTCATTTAATGGTTATATAAACTTAAATTCTGATTTGTGTTGTTTGGTGTTAAAATGAGAAAAAGGAAGGTAAGGATGCTAAAAGATGCATGGTTAACATTGTATAAGTGGAAAACTGCTTCCCCAGATTACTTTACAATTATAATAGGAATGTATATGTGAATAATTTTGTTCATAGATATTTTCCTTGCTTTTCAGAACCACACACAATAAACAGTTGTAACCTCGCTGCATTAAAGTCTCCTCTTTGAACTCTTTTACTATCGTGGCCTAACCCAAACCAATGTGTTCAGTCTTTTAGAATAAGAGTCTGCTTGGAGGTGAAATATTGATAAATGAAAGCAGTTACTTTTATTGAAATAAGAAAAGTTTTAAGATTGATGACGAGTCAGGTTACCGTGGGAATTGGATAGCGCCAAGACCAATCGAAGAATCATTTTCCTCTTAGCTGAAAGTTTATAAAAAGCAGTGAAGCAGCAAAAAGGAAGCCAAAGAGAGAAATGATAACAGAACAAATAAACTCACCATTGAAGTGTTTTTTACATATACCATTTAGTTACACACACTGAAGGCTATAATGCATCTCTGTCGTTTCTTCTAACAATACGTTGAGTAAATCCAGAATGCTAGATGACATCTACAGGTGTTATCATTCAGTTTGTGATTTTCTTTATTTTGTATTCTGACTGCAGGATTCTTATTAAGGCTTACAGGTTTTCAGTGAAATCGACATCGACCTGACCTGACTGTGGTCGCTCTGCATCAGGATCTGCTGAACTCCTTTTCTTTACCAAAGACACTTTAGACACTCGACACAAAATAACACAAGTAGATGAAAGTCTTTCTCACTCTACATCAGTTTATTTATTACAAGGTTACACATGAGCTGTCTGAAGAACTTGTGCTACCCAACACAGAGGCCTCCAAGGAAACAGAGTGACAGAAAGAAGAGAAAATATCAGGAGAGAAGAAGGATCCTTACACTGTAACTGTTTCATATAAACCCTTTCAATTCAAACGTCATAGCTGCTCCCAACTTACTGGTTCATATGTCAGTCTGAGGTTTTGCATTTCTCTCCAGTGTGGACTAACATGAGTCTGGCCAGACTGTCTCTTTGGGTAAAACTTTTACTGCAAACAGAGCAGCTGAAGGCTTTCTCTCCTGTGTGAACTAACATGTGTGACTTCAGACCCCCCTTTTGTCTAAATTGTTTTCCACACTGAGAGCAGCTGAAGGGTTTTTATCCCGTATGCAGAATCATGTGTATAGTCAGATCTCTTTGTCGGTAAAATGTTTGACCACACTCAGAGCATCTACAGGATTTATCTCTGTGAATTGCCATGTGATATGTCAGACTGGCCTTAAGGGTAAATCTTTTCTCACATTGAGAGCAGCTGAAGGGTTTTTCTCCAGTGTGAATCATCATGTGTCTGGTCAAATTTCCTTTTATGTTAAATCTTTTACCGTACTCCGAGCACCTATGTGGTCTCTTACCAGTCTGTAGTTTCTTATTTTTGAAGTTTAATTCTGAAAGATCTTCTCTTGTCTCTTGCCAATCATGACTGTCATCAGTCTTGACCTCAGTCACTGGTTGTAAACGTCTCTCTGGTTCTGAGTACCACTCTGGTTCTACTCCTCCACAGTCCTCTCCATCACCTCCTTTCCATCTGTTCAGTTTGTCTCTGATGAAGCTGTGAGGACTGAGGTTTCTCTTCACCATCTTCACTCTTCACAGAGACAGGAGTGAAGGGGAACTTGGTGGTATCAGCCTCCTCCAGTTCTTGAAGCTGTTCTTCCTCCTGACTGCTCCACAGTTCCTCATGTTCTTCTTTAATGTGTTGGGGCTTAGTCCTGGAGAGCGGGCAGCCCGGGTTCAAATCCGACCTGTGGCTCCTTTCCCACAAGTCATTCCCCACTCTCTGTCTTTGGTTTCTGATTCTGTCCTACCTACCAAAAAATCTTGTTTAAAATTATATTTATTTTTTAAACTTTGTGGTAAGTTATTATGTTTTTCTAAAAACCCATACGCAAAAAGTTCTTATCAGAAGAATGTTCATCTATAAATCATGTCTCAGGGCCCCTCCCCCCTCCAGCTGCACTACATGGACTATTCCATCATGACCCTCAGGTCTTATGGTGCATTCAGGTGCTGCTCGGGTGCTCCAAGTTTCCGAGTTAGGAAGTCATTCTTCCGACTTGATTTCAGTTCAGAAAATCTGAATGTTGTAACAACAGCAACAAAGCGTTGATGCTACAAAGAAGATCAGTGAAATGTTACTGTTACAGTTATATTTGAGGAAAACGTTGATGGTCAATACGTGAATTATTAAAAAGTATGTTAACATTAACTAAACATATTTTTCCCTCTATGTGATGACATCAAGTCAGGAAGTCGAGCACCTCATTCTTTTCCGAGTGACGAGTTGTTTTTCCGATTTGAGCAGGTGTTCATGTGCATTTTACAACTAGGAATCTTGTTTTTCCGATGTGTCTGACACCACCTGAATGCACCATTAGTGGACAGCGTGTTTAAAGGGATACTTCAGCCATTTGCATTAAGCTTTGTATCATTAAAAACCTGATAGTATTTTTGAATGGTCGTGCATCCTGCTAACAGGCTCTATGGAGAAAGCTGATAATGCCGAAAAAAAGTGATTTGGATGAAGTGGATTTTGAAGGTCTTGTGCTGCCAATAGCAGCCGAGACATAAGGCCTGACTGTCGGCGGCGGTGAGGACGAGGAGCCGGGGCCGGCTCGAGCTGGGGCGGACTGGTAGTGTCGGTGCTCTCACTGTTTGTCTATGGACACAGACATAGAGTCTGTTTTCTGACAGGAATTTCTAAGATGCCAATTCCTTCTGCAAGAAATCTCTGAATCAGTTGAGGAAACGGCCGTATGTGTTGTAGTAAATGTCTGTAAATAGAGGACGTTAGTGGGAGTGGCCTGCGTTGCTGTGCATTCTGGGAGTTGTTGTCTTTCATCCACATGAGCCAAAAAGAAACTTTCTGCTTTTTCTTGGTCAAGAAGGCACCAACTTCAAAATGTATTTCACATTTCTACATATATGACCCAATGTCAATACAGATTCATGTTTCAACAGGTGAAGTATCCCTTTAAAGAAATGATTGACACGGCATCACAGAGAGAGAAAAAAGAGACTAGAGCGAAAGAGATAGAAGATAGAAACTAACAAACAAGCCAGTATGAAGTGAAACTTATCTAGCAGAGCAGAAAAAAGGATGTAGAGGGAGGAAAAAGAGAGGTTGATGTCCAAGCTGCCAAAAGTTAGAACTTTTTTTTACAACAGTAGGCAACCAGGCCCCGAAGTCCTGTGACGTCATGAACACAAGATTACAGATTCCTACAAGTGGAGACGATGAAATAAAGAAACACACACAGGAGACAAAGGAGATGAAGAGAAATACAGACAGAGAGGAAGAAGAGAAATACAGACAGAGAGGAAGAAGAGAAATACAGACAGAGAGGAAGAAGAGAAATACAGAGACAGAGAGGAAGAAGAGAAATACAGAGACAGAGAGGATGAAGAGAAATACAGACAGAGAGGAAGAAGAGAAATACAGACAGAGAGGATGAAGAGAAACACAGACAGAGAGGATGAAGAGAAATACAGAGACAGTTTTGTAATCTCAACAACATCATCTTTGTTTCCATCAGTAAGTCCTCTCTTACTGTTTCTTTTGAGTTCAGGCGTGTAAGAGCTGCAGTTGAATCTGAACAAACAACAACTCTCTCTGGCCTTCTCGATCCATTCAACCCTAACATTATAGCAGTTAGTTCTGCTGTAAACACGGATCATTTATTATTCATTCTTTTACATATTTCTATATCAAACTCAGATATGAACTCTCCTGTCCCCACATGTCCACTCTCTGGCTCTTTGGATCCATCAGTAGGTATGTAGTTATAATATTTCTTTTGTAAATAATCTTCAACCAAATGCCCAATGTTAGCCACATTTCTTTCAATCCATTCTCACTTTTGCTCCACAAGTTGTAAGTCAACGCTAGGCACTGGAACAATCCATGGAGGGATATTAGCCCATCCAACATTTGGTCCATCAAGTGGAGTTTCTCCAAGGTGCTCTTTGCTGCTGCAGGAGCTGCACTATGGCCAAAGATACAACGAGCAAGAGCAGCTGGAAAACGGGCGTACTACAAAGGTGGTGCTGGGTTCAACAACGGACAGAGAGTCACTTAGGAGCGCCATACAAGATCACATTTGATGGTCTATGTAAGCCAGCAATAACAGGCGTTTAGCCTGCACACAGGTTGGATGGTTCAGTTCATATTATTTGATATTGAAGGGACGTTAAGTTTAAGGCTCTCTTTTGTGTCCTTTATATTTCAACTGGTTGGAATAGTTTGTTTATTAACAGTTGTTAGTTTGTGTTCACAATGAATGTTTCCTTTTCTTGTATCTCTCAACGCTCGAGAGAAAACACTGTATAAAATCTGTATTTTTATTTTGTAAGGGTGAAAAAGCTAATTTTATATTTCTGAAGAAACACTTAAAACTAGAGGATGAAATATTCTGGATAAATCAATGGGATGACCTTGGTTCCACTAGATCAGCAGGCTCCTGTTCTGTGACCCTCCTGGTAAATTCATCACCTCTAGAAGTACTCATGATAGTCACTGGATAATTTACGTACTTGACATTAATGAGCACTTTTATATTTTGGTCAATAGGTATGGCTTTAATAACCTAACTCAAAACAAACAGTTGATTTTGGAGGTCTCTAGTGTCACTGAATCCCTTAAACTATCTAACTGCCAACATTATTATAGGAGGGATTTTAAATATGATCTTTTCCTGAAGATATGAAAGTTATTTTATCTGATGTGATGATGGATAAATCTATCACTTCTTACATCTCTAAATGGGAATTCATGAAGTTCACATTTAGGGAGCACTCTGTTACATTTGGAAAATCTCTAAATAAAAGTAACAAATCATCAGAAATGAATATAATCAAAGAAATAAAAAGCTGCTGTAAGAAGACATGACTTTGTGACAATGATAAACAAAAAGGACATATTCTACAAACACAGCTGGATGAACTCTGTGTGAAGAAAGCTGAAGGAGCTGACAGAAGATCCAGGGTCAAATGGATGGAGGAAGGGGAGGAAAGTATTTCTGTCATTGAGAGAAAAGAAGGCAGGAAAGAAATCCAATCAAAGCCTTATTAGTTCATGAACAAGTTAGTTCTGATCCAGTCTTGATGAAATGGTTTCTTTCTCTGGTAAACTAGACTCATCAGCCTTTTCTGTCATGGATGCTGACTCCTTCTTCAGCCATCTCTCAGCTCTTCTTCCTCATATAGACGAGGAGTTTGCAGAATGATGTGATGCTGATATTACTTCAGAGGAGCTCAAAGAAGCAGTAGATAGTCTTTCTTTGGATAAGTCACCAGGATGTGAACTTTTAGAAACATGTTTGGGAATTGTTAGAAAGTCCATTTTCTCTCATGTTAAAGATGGATCTATAAAGATCATCATCATCATCACCATCATCATCATCATCATTATCATCATCATCATCATCATCACCATCATCATCATCATCATCATCATCATCATCATCATCATCATCATCATCATCACTGTCTCATCTGCTGCTCACAGTAACTGATAATGTTGTTTGTTTGTATCAGGATGCAGGAACAGAGACCAGACTCTCCTGGACCCAGCTGTGTGTCCATGAAGAGTGACCGGTCTATGGGTCGCTATATTGACTTTAAAGATGGACGTCCGGCTGATGGAAGGTGAGATCTGAAATTGACAAAGAGCTCTGTTCTGCTTTTCTGTAGGCTCACTCTTTCATCCTCAGTCATTTACATCACTCTCAGTCTTCAGTCCATGTTCACCTCTCCCAGGACTCGTACTTTTCTCCTGTTTCTCAAACTTCTCCACCAGAGGTCCTCAGAATTCACCTCCTTCTCTTCTAGGTTTCAATAGCCCAGACCTTCCCTTCTACTCTGCTCACCTGTCTTCATTTTCCTCATCAGCTTCATTTAGTTTTCTCACCACTTCATGATCATTGTGTGCTTTGGTTCCATCTTGTGTTTTTTAATTTGAAGTTTTTGTTCTTGAACCCTGACCTTCCTGAAGGCTGTAAAATGTGGAAAAGAATCATTTTATTGCAGCTGTGAGTCCATTTTTTTCTGCATTTGGGTCCTTCCCTGCACCCTATTTCCCCGACCCTGTCAGAACTTAACCTGCCTGACACAGAACCAGCCAACAGTGTGATGGACTTTATGAATTCAAAGCAAAAACAGCCCTACTAGAAAGAAGCTAAATATTCTTAGACAAAGTCAAAATAATAGGCCAAACCTTAAAAAGAGACAAATCTGAGGAAAGATTTTTTTTTGGGCTGTATCATGAAGACTGCAGACAAAGATCTTCAAAGCTCTTGAGTGTTTTTACAAACCTTGTAGGATCCATATTCTGGACTTACTCACAATATAAAAACTACTGTGATGGTGCAAGCAGCACTTATTCCCATCTGAAGTGATGTCAGTCTGAAGACTTTGTCCCAGAAGTGAGTTCCAGGTTGAGGTTCCTGAAGTTGTTATGGACAAGTTCTTGATCTTGATCTGTTCTGTATCCTAACAGTAATTGCTGCTCGTTGTAAATGCTGCTCGGTCTCTAAATGTACTATGGGAGGTAGAGCCTTCAGTTATCAGGCTCCTCTCCTCTGGAATCGTCTTCTGTTAACTTTACTTTCATCAGTCTGAAGAATTTGAGGACAGACACAGTGTTGGCTGTATTCTGAGTGAGATACTGTTCTAATAGAAACAGAGAGAACTGTGGAGAACTTCACCTCTGCCTCCTGATTACTGATTATCCATCTGCCAGTTTAAACTGGAACAATCTGATTAAAAATGATCTTTGCTCTAAATGCTTTCATTAACCAGCTGTTTGTTTGTATCAGGATGCAGGAACAGAGACCAGACTCTCCTGGACCCAGCTGTGTGTCCATGAAGAGTGACCGGTCTATGGGTGGCCTTTTTGACTTTAAAGATGGACGTCCTGCTGATGGAAGGTGAGAATTAAAAATCAAGTTAATGTTATGTCGCTGTTGTTTTATGACTCATATCTTGGCTCAGAGTTTCATTATATATATCCCGTTGTTTTCTTGTGTAATATGTCCTGTCACAGAGTTCAACAGGAGAGCTCCAACGTTCACAGAGATCAATCAGACCAGCAGAATCCAACAGACCTGGACTCCATCTTTATGGTGTGTTCAACACACTGTTAATTAATACACTACCATTACAATAATTTAATTCTAAGTTATTGTTCTGTTTAGACCAGCTGACCTTCAGACTGACAGATGAAACACATGTTGAGTTCTACCAGTTTATATTAAATATCCAGTGTCTCCTTCTGTTCCAGCTGCTGGAGGAGAACATCATCACCTTTGTGAAGAACGAGCTGAAGAGAGTCCACAGGGTTCTGAGTCCAGATTACCCAGAATGCTTAGAGAGTCAGAGTGAGGATGAAGAGCAGGGGAGAAGCTGTAAAGAGGCATTTTTGAAGGTCACTCTCCACTTCCTGAGGAGAATGAAGCAGGAGGAGCTGGCTGACTGTCTGCAGAGCAGTAATAACATTTTAACAGATTTAGTATTTTAGAAAAAGGACAAAGAGGTTTAAAGTTCCAAACTCAGATAGTCATGTCATCTATATCAGGATCTGTTCATTGATTTCAGTTATTTCTTTATTCAGGAACAGTCGCTGCAGAGTGCCATCGTAAACTCAAATCTAACCTGAAGGAGAAGTTCCAGTGTGTGTTTGAGGGGATTGCTAAAGCAGGAAACCCAACCCTTCTGAACCAGATCTACACAGAGCTCTACATCACAGAGGGAGGGACTGGAGAGGTCAATGATGAACATGAGGTCAGACAGATTGAAACAGCATCCAGGAAACCACACAGACCAGAAACAACCATCAGACAAGAAGACATCTTTAAAGCCTCACCTGGAAGAGATGAACCAATCAGAACAGTGATGACAAAGGGAGTGGCTGGCATCGGGAAAACAGTCTTAACACAGAAGTTCACTTTGGACTGGGCTGAGGACAAAGACAACCAGAACATACAATTCACATTTCCATTCACTTTCAGAGAGCTGAATGTGCTGAAAGAGAAAAAGTTCAGCCTGTTGGAACTTGTTCATCACTTCTTTCCTGAAACCAAAGAAGCAGGAATCTGCAGGTTTGAAGAGTTCCAGGTTGTGTTCATCTTTGACGGTCTGGATGAGTGTCGACTTCCTCTGGACTTTAAAAACAACGAGACCCTGACTGATGTCACAGAGTCCACCTCAGTGGATGTGCTGCTGACTAACCTCATCAGGGGGAAACTGCTTCCCTCTGCTCACCTCTGGATAACCACACGACCTGCAGCAGCCAATCAGATCCCTCCTGAGTGTGTTGACATGGTGACAGAGGTCAGAGGTTTCACTGACCCACAGAAGGAGGAGTACTTCAGGAAGAGGTTCAGAAATGAGGAGCAGGCCAACAGAATCATCTCCCACATCAAGACGTCCAGAAGCCTCCACATCATGTGCCACATCCCAGTCTTCTGCTGGGTCACTGCTACAGTTCTGGAGGATGTGCTGAAGACCAGAGAGGGAGGAGAGCTGCCCAAGACCCTGACTGAGATGTACATCCACTTCCTGGTGGTTCAGTCCAAACTGAAGAACATCAAGTATGATGGAGGAGCTGAGACGGATCCACACTGGAGTCCAGAGAGCAGGAAGATGATTGAGTCTCTGGGAAAACTGGCTTTTGAGCAGCTGCAGAAAGGAAACCTGATCTTCTATGACTCAGACCTGACAGAGTGTGGCATCGATATCAGAGCAGCCTCAGTGTACTCAGGAGTGTTCACACAGATCTTTAAAGAGGAGAGAGGACTGTACCAGGACAAGGTGTTCTGCTTCATCCATCTGAGTGTTCAGGAGTTTCTGGCTGCTCTTCATGTCCATCTGACCTTCATCAACTCTGGAGTCAATCTGATGTCAAAAGAACAAACAACATCCCGGAGGTCTAAATTATTCAGAGGAAAACCTGACCCAAAACATTTATATCAGAGTGCTGTGGACCAGGCCTTACAGAGTCCTAATGGACACCTGGACTTGTTCCTCCGCTTCCTCCTCGGTCTTTCTCTTGAGACCAATCAGAATCTCATACGAGGTCTGCTGACACACACAGGAAGTGGCTCAAAGACTAATCAGAAAACAGTCAAGTACATCAAGGAGAAGATAAGTGAGGATCTGTCTGCAGAGAAAAGCATCAATCTGTTCCACTGTCTGAATGAACTGAATGATCGTTCTCTAGTGAAGGAGATCCAACAGTCCCTGAGATCAGGACGTCTCTCTACAGATAAACTGTCTCCTGCTCAGTGGTCAGCTCTGGTCTTCATCTTACTGTCATCAGAAAAAGAGCTGGACGTGTTTGACCTGAAGAAATACTCTGCTTCAAAGGAGGCTCTTCTGAGGCTGCTGCCTGTGATCAAAGCTTCAAACAAAGCTCTGTACGTGCTCACATAACTATCCAGGTTAACTGTAGTTCTCTTCATTCAGAAATAACAACTATAGTTTGTAATTGCTTTCATTTGTGTTCTTCTGAATCCTCTTCAGGCTGAGTGTCTGTAACCTCTCAGACAGAAGCTGTGAAGCTCTGTCCTCAGTCCTCAGCTCCCAGTCCTCTAGTCTGAGAGAGCTGGACCTGAGCAACAACAACCTGCAGGATTCAGGAGTGAAGCTGCTGTGTAGTGGTTTAAAGAGTCCACTCTGTAGACTGGACACTCTCAGGTTAGTGTGCTGCTGATCCACATTATTCATCTAAGATCACGTTTTCTTGATGAATCATTTATTAAATGGGCCTTGGTGGTGGTTTAAAGTTTTCCTGTATGTTTCCACATTAAAGCTGTAAAGCTCTGAGCTCGTTCTATAGCTCTCAGTCTTTTAGTCTGAGGAAGCTGGACTGGAATAAAGAAAGTTAAATATGAAGTTCTTTCCCCACCAACAAACAAACCATGGATAATGTTTGGAACATAAAGAACTAAAGAATCTTTATTTCAGATGAAACAGTTCAGAACTGTTTCTACATCACTGCTGATGTCAAAGCAGTCTGTGTGTTTATCTCACGCTCTGTCTTACCTTCACTATTTGTCACCAGAGTAAATATTGATTAGTATCAGATTATGAAGTCTATTCTGTTCAGCTGCATGGTTATGACGGGATGTTACTGGTAAAACATAGAAGAATGAACCAATGGATGTTAAGCATGTTGTGTGTGTGTGTGTGTGTGTGTGTGCATGTGTGTGTGTGTGTGTGTGTGTGTGTGTGTGTGTGTGTGTGTGTGTGTGTGTGTGTGTGTGTGTGTGTGTGTGTGTGTGTGTGTGTGTAGTCTGTCAGGTTGTCTGATCACAGAAGAAGGTTGTGCGTCTCTGGCCTCAGCTCTAAGCTCCTCCCCCCTGAGACATCTGGACCTGAGCTACAATCATCCAGGAGAACGAGGAGAGAAGCTGCTGTCTGCTGGACTGGAGGATCCACACTGCAGACTGGAGACACTGAGGTACAGACAGACACACAGAAGCTGTCTCACTGTTTCTGAATGATGAACTCTGCTTCTTGTCTGATGCTGGATTTAAATGAAGATGTATGAAATAGATTCTGATCTGGTTTCTTCCTCCAGGTTGGACCATAATGGACTGCACAGACTGAAGCCTGGTCTGAGGAAGTGTGAGTGTGTTTTCATTTCTCTTCATCAGAACACAGCAGCACATGTTGGAGTGTAGAAGAGTAAATGCTCTTGAACAATCAGACAGAGACTATGGCTTGTGAATAGAGGATTTGATTATTTCTCTCGGAGAAGTTAATAACAATAACTTAGATTCATATAGCGCCTTTCATGAAACCCAAGGATGCTTTACAAAGTGTGTGTGTGTGTGTTTGTGTGTGTGTCTGTGTGTGTGTGTGTGTGTGTGTGTGTGTGTGTGTGTGTGTGTGTGTGTGTGGGGGGGGGGGGGGGGGGGGGGCGTAATGGGAGACAACAAGAGAGGAATAGAAAAACACAAACAGAGGAGAGAAAGGATAGAAACACTAGACAAACAAATGAAGGAGAAAGGGAGTGGGTGATCAGCTGAGGGGAGTGTTAGATGAGGCTGAATGCTTTGGTGAACAGATGGTGTTTGAGGAGGTTTTTAAAAATGACCAGGGGTCTCATTTATAAAAGAGTGCGTAAAATTCATACTAAAAATGTACGTGTGCCAAAAACCCGGAAATGGCGTGCGCACAAAATGATTCAGAGTTATAAAACCGTTCGTACGCACACCTGCACGCAGTGTTCCCTTTATAAATCACCATCCACCTGGAAATGTGCGCACGTAGATTAGTCCCATGTTCCGCCCTCTACACGCCCACATTCAACCATAAACGGTCAATGCTGTTGGGGTTGTATCAAGTCAACTTTGGTTATATTCTTTAATAATTAAACTTAATTATTAATAATATAAATAAAATATCATTAAACTATGTTTAATCTCGTTTTGGGGCACCAACCTGTAATCAGGTAAATATAACCAAAATATCACTCAAATCAGTCTCAAATTAGTTATTTAATTGCTATTATTAATAATGAATAACTATATTTAATAAATTGAAGGCGTGAAATCCGTACACAAAGCCTTCGCACCCAGCTTATATCACAATGCAAATACACCAGTAATCACAAACAACTGCTCTCTTAAATTATAACAGAATTTATTTAAACAAAGCAACATCAATCCAAAATCAATGAACTTAATTAAACAAATAACTATTATAAACTAATCTAAGCAACAAACATTATCAAGCAAAGGCTTGTGGAAGGGGTGTGAATGTAGGTGTGTGTGTGTGTGTGTGTGTGTGTGTGTGAGAGAGAGAGAGAGAGAGAGAGAGAGAGAGGAGGGGGGGAAGAAGAAAGGGGGGGAGATGGCTTCGTACCCACGTGGTCGTTCACGATGGCGCAAACCTAACAAAGACCTGGGTGCGTGCGCGTGTGGATGAAAGGGAGAGAGAAGGGGGGGGAAGATTACTTTGTCCCACGTGGTCGCCCTTCCGATGGCACACACCTAACAAAGGCCTAAATGTGGCCTTAAGGTCTAAAAGAGACTGAGTTCGGCCCTACACGATCTGTGTCTCTGAGGCGTCTGGATAGCCGCGAGTGTATAGATCTCTGTGCGTAATGGCGCGGTGGTGGAGTTGGTCTCCAGATGTACGTTTACACAGGAATTTGTGTGTATGTGTGTTCGTAGAAGGGGAAATAAAAGAGAATAAAAGAGAAATGCGTGCCTGAAGAGGCCGGATCACAGTCCGACTCCCGCACCACAACTCGGAGTAATTCCCTTCATTCACAGAAACAAACCAATAGCCGAATTCAGGTTTATACGGCTTACACTGGCCTTTCTGATCAGAAGAGTAATACCCGGTTATAACGCTGTTACACTAAACACATATAGGACGCAGCGGTCCGAAACAACAACAAGAGTTTTAAACAGTTAAAACTCAGGACGCAGTGGTCCAACAAAGATAAAAATTACAGTTTCTGCTTCGATCAACAATTGTTAAAAACACTCTCTAAAGCTAATTCTGCCCAGACCTAATTAAGCCTCACTTGTGAATCGCTTTGTCCGCGATTGGTGAAAGGAAAAGAGATCTTCTGTCCGTCCTGGTGCAGAGGCGTCTGATGGCGGCGAGGGTCCCTTACGGCGAGAGCGGCTTCGTTGGTTCTCCGTCGAGTGGAAAGATGTCCGTTGATGTCCTTTCGTTACAGGACGGAATAAGACCGTTATCTTTCTGATAAGCTGTTATAGTCTGACGCTCTCCGAGAAACTGAGATGCGTTCACTGGACAATCCGAGCTCGGAATTTAGAACACTGCCGGCCGCGGATTACCTGCGCGCCAAAAATTTAAAACAAAGGAAGATTGTTGCAGGAAACAGGAGATAAGCTTGGATCTCCGAGCACCAGAAGTCAGCGCGTGGAAAGAGGTCTAACAAGGGAAGTCTTGGAGTTTTGTCACCTGGCCGCCTTCCTGTGGGGTCTCCCTCAGGTTCCGGTCCCCCCTTTACGTCACACGTAGGTGTGAAGTACCGCAGGGAATTCTGGGATAAGGAGTCCTTTTAGGCTTCCTTGTGATTTCAGTGAATCGCTCAAATGAGACTTCCCACAAGGGTGCAGGCCCAAATCCATTGTTTGACTGTCCTAAGCCTGCGTGGCCCAACAATATTGTATTCTGACTGCAGGATTCTTATTAAGAGTTACAGGTTTTCAGTGAAATCGACATCGACCTGACCTGACTGTGGTCGCTCTACATCAGGATCTGCTGAGCTCCTTTTCTTTACCAAAGACACTTTAGACAATCGACACAAAATAACACAAGTAGATGAAAGTCTTTCTCACTCTACATCAGTTGATTTATTACAAGGTTACACATGAGCTGTCTGAAGAACTTGTGCTACCCAACACAGAGGCCTCCAAGGAAACAGAGTGACAGAAAGAAGAGAAGATATCAGGAGAGAAGAAGGATCCTTACACTGTAACTTTTTCATATAAGAGAAAGAGAGAAGAGAAATACAGACAGAGAGGAAGAAGAGAAATACAGAGACAGAGAGGAAGAAGAGAAATACAGACAGAGAGGATGAAGAGAAATACAGACAGAGAGGATGAAGAGAAATACAGACAGAGAGGATGAAGAGAAATACAGAGACAGTTTTGTAATCTCTCCGACTTGATCCTAGTAAAACACTGTTTATAGGAGTCGGTAATGAAGTTTCTGATCGACATCAACCCCCTTCTTATCCAGCACCTGAGTCAAAGGCCTTTGAGAGGTCGATGAAGACACACGCTAGAGAACCGCCATTCTTCTTGCACAAGTTTATCAGGCCATCCGCTACCACGATGTTTTCGGAACAACCAGGGGCTGGTATGAAGCCCCTTTGGCGGGGGTGCCGGGCCCACACCTCAGTCAACCGACTAGTCAAAACACTGGACAGGGTCCTTAAGATCACGGAGCCGATGGTAATGGGCCGCCATTGGTTTATGTCCCTCTGTAAAGAGTCACTCAAAGACTTAGGGATGAGAGTAGTACGACTACCCCTAAGACAGGCAGGAAGACGGCCGGTAAGGACAATCCCATTAAATAGATCCGCCAGTTTGACCCCCTTCTTGTTCCACCTCAACAGATCCATTTTTCGGATACGATCGGGCCCGGGGGCTGAGCCATTTTTCTTCTACTTCAGCGCCCTCAACACCTCTGCAGGTGAGAAGGAGCACTGAAGCGGTGTATTGTCGGCTGCAGGGAGGGCCGCGAATTGACCCAAGACACAGAAGTGACTATCTCAGCCCCACACCTTTTTTTATGCGCTCACAATGGCATCCATATCGATGCTACAAGGGACCTCCTCCACACCGTCTAGTATCCACCTAGCCGCTGCGGACCTATCTGCATGCAGCCGTTCTTGAGTGGTCTTATAGAGAGGACAAGCCCTGCACTTCTTTCCGCCCTTCCTTGGTCTCCGCTTGGATCTCAGCGTTCGACGACAGCCATGTTGGGGGTCCTGAAGCACCGCCGCCGGAGCAACCGTTGGATGGCCCTCAAATAACTGTTGATTGTTGAACTGTGTAGGAACTTCGAGGGCTAGAAGCTTGGCGTCTAAAGTGTTGGGGGGGGGGGGGGGGGGGGGGGGGGGGGGTCACCGGGGCAGCTATCACAGAACACTTTTTAAGTGTCCTCCACCTGGCTTTGATCTGGGGGCGACTCCGGCCTACTAGGTGAGAGACAGCTTCATCCAGGGAGCTGTCTATCCTGTCACTGTTAGCAAATGGGATAGATATTTGTCCTCAGCGTCACTTCACTTCAGCTTAGAAACCCGATTACCGCTCGTTGCTGTCTGGGAATCTCAGTGACACGCCACCGTGTGTTGGGACCGTCTATGATTAGAGAGCCCTGCCTTAGTGGAGAACGACCGAGAGCAGTCATCGCACCCAAAACTGCCCTGCAAAAAAGTCCTGGGTTTCCCTTGGCCACAGCACGGGACATGGCTCGTGGCCCTGGAGAGGGTGTCATGGCACACTTGCAACAGGAGAAGCAGACTTTGCTGGCTCTGTGGACCTGTCTGAAGTGGCTGGCCGACCGCAAGGCCGAGCCCAAATCAGCCATGCATAACAAACATTCCCTGGTCGCCCAGGAAACCACTAAGCAAGCAGAAAAGGAGTTATAAAACCGTTCGTACGCACACCTGCACGCAATGTTCCCTTTATAAATCACCATCCACCTGGAAATGTGCGCACGTAGATTAGTCCCATGTTCCGCCCTCTACACGCCCACATTCAACCATAAACGGTCAATGCAAAGCAGCTCGTGAATGAAAATGCATCCAAACGAGGGGGCAGATCAAAGGTTTCCAGCGTTGGATCACGAAAACTGAAGTTTAGACGAAGAAACGAAACTTTCTGACCCAGAAACAAAGGAACTTGTGAATGAAGTGAAGGATAAAATGGACATATCGGTAGTTTGCTGCAGCAGGAGGATCACGAACTGAAGAAAATTCAGAGAATGACACCACGTCGCTGCTGCATTCACGCTGTCCTATGTGCCAAAACATCCACCGTTCATCATTACGCACGAGTATATCTGCAATGTTTACATGTTTACAGGACCCACACTGATTTCTTCATATAGTGGCAGAGAGGACACGTCAGTCAGCATTCTCCCTCACTCTATCATATTATTAATCAAAGGTTTGATCAACCAACAAAAACGTTTAATTGTTGGCCACATATTTTCGTGGGCATCTCCGTCTGCACTGTGACTAATTATGATCAAATATATGGCTTAATGATCGTGTCAGAGATGCCCCGACTTAATGTCCACACTTGAATTATTTACAGAATAAATACATGCAGCTGATGAAGATGTGCTGAGTATGGAGGAGGTGAAATGTGTGAAGCCATCGCCATGTCTCTGTGCACTCTTTATTAAAACTAAAAATCACAATTGATGATAAATGCAAGATATTGAAATATATGAATGAAAACTGGAGGCTCTATGGTCTTTGTGTTAGTCTAATGTTTAACTCTACATCAGTGATTACATTAGTGTATAAGTCCGGTCCTCTGAGGTCCGTCTGGGATAATGAAGGCGAGATGACGCTGATGCAATATGTATGTGGCGGACTTTTATTTTTTATTTTTATTTTATGTTTATATATTGTCATAATGAAAGTTACTTATTGGAAACGGCTCACTACATGCGCGATTATAGCCTAAATAAAACCATCGGTTTGAATGATTGTGATGACGTGGATCTGTCAGTAAAGTTTGATATTTAGTGAAATAGGTTTGCTTTGTTGTTAAGGGAGCGAGCATTCTCAGCATAAATGAGGCGGTGGTGTATTCTGAAGCAGAGGGGGAGAGAGGAGTGGTTCTGTCAACACACACAACAACAGGTATCAGGTTTCTGCTGTGCACGTGTGATTTGTTGTGATGATGGCGCCGGTCAGACACTACAGTGGGGATAGCATGGTCAGTGTAAACAAACTTGCATCGGGCAGCCCTATGCACGTAGTGAGGACGGCGCAGGAGTCCAAAAGATTTAATGGAAGCAAGGTTGTCCGGAGAGAAGTGGCAGGCGAGATTCTGGAGTTGCAGAGCGGAGTATGTTAGTAGTACCATGTCCGCAGCAGGGAGAGCAGCTGCTAGCCGCAGGCTGAAAGCCGCAAGCTACCGGGCGCCAGCCGGGGTCAGGAAAACCGCAGGAATGAGAGCCAAACCAGGATAAGGAAAGGACCAATTTTGTGGCAGACGGGGGACCCGTCTGGACACAATCTGAGCAGGAGAGCAGCAGCCGGCAGTCTGGTTGTCAGGCAGGCCTCTTCACCGCCAGCAACCGAGCCAGAGTAGGGGGGAAGCGGCAGCCAGCGGTAGCCAACAGGTGGCGCAGGGCGACGGGTCCAAGCCAGGTAGGGAGCCGACGTGGCCGACGAAGAAGGACGGTCCACCAATAAGGCAGGCGAGGGTCCAGTGATCACAGACTGGTGAGGATATCCTGATAGCTGTGCGAGAAGCTAACAGCTGATCGGCGGCTAGCGCTAACAGCTGATCGTCATAGATGGTGAGTAGCTGTCAGTTTACACAAACTGAAAGCAACAGCAAAGTCGATCTGTTTGCAGACTGTTAGTTGAGGATAAGTAGGAGGGAGAAGCATAGATAGCACAAAAGAAACACCATTTTTGTCACGGATCGTGAAGCGGCGACATACACGCCAGCGTCCTTGCTCAACCGGAACTTTTATAACATCCCAATCATCCTTTTATGGGCAATCAACACACTGAGCAATTGCAACATGTGTGCTATATGAAGACCATTTCCTAAAAGTTTCCTGGACAGACAACTGGTCTCTTAACAGGAAAGAGTGTGTGAGTGTGTGAGTGTGTGTGTGTGTGTGTGTGTGTGTCTTGTGTATCAGAACATGATCTTATGACTTGGCTAAATTCAGAGGTTAGATAACTATTGGTTTGTGCCTGCTGCTGTCCAGATTGTGTTTCTGTTATGCTTAAACCTTTCAAACTACAACAGGATGAGGGCTGGAAGTAACACAAAGTGATGATAAAAGTGAGGGTGATGGAAACTCATGAGAGTTTAAATATGAAATAAAAAATGTAAACTGAAATAAAAGTGATAATCCAGTGAATAGAAAATCACCATTCATCACATCCAACAGAAATGTATATTTTACAACATGCAGTTTTTGTGACATTTCACATTTTGATGTTGGCTGCTGGCCGGCTGCTCGTAGTCGAGCTCGTGGAGCTCATCAACTTTAAAAACAGCAGAAATCATTTTTGATTTGACGTTCATTTTCATAAACATGTAAATATGCAGAGTCTCCAACATCAAGTTCTCTCCTCAAAAACATCCAGACGTGAATTCAGTGATGAAATAGAAACAGAATATCTTTAGAGACATAAGCTAGCTCTCCTCCTCGTCTTCTGGCTGTGCAGACAGTAAGGCACACAGCAAAGTCCACGATCACCATAGTACAGGCCAGCAGGAACATCCAACAACAATACACAAGTCAGCTGCAGGCCGCCAGGTGGCCAGGTGAGGTCGGGACGGCGTGGCCTACACCTTAGACAAGCAGAGAAAAACTCACAAGGACTGAGTTGTCATCTGTTTCTTCAGATTTTGATCTGTTCATCCAGTCCAGTTAAATTTCAATAAAACAAAAACATGTATGTTGTAGAGCCTAGATTGATGGAAAAGAAATGGTCTCCATGACTTCAGAAACACAGTTTAAAAGTAGTTAGACAGGACAAAGGGACGTGGCACACTCCTGCTGCCATCACATTGTGTGTGACAGTGAAAGTGGAAATGAGGCTCCTGTTTGTGCTGAATGTGACCTCTGAGGACAGAACAGTTGGAGACAGCAGATGGTTCATAGATTCTTTGTGCTGCACTTTGATTAGTCAGACTTTATTCACTGCATGTGTTTGTTGATTTGGATCTCCATTCTTCCTGGCTGCCATGGTAACTCCATTTGAACTTGATTAGAAGTGGATTATTACATTTCAGTGCTGTCAAACATCACTCAGTGCTGAATATGAACTGTAAGTTTGATTGACTCTCAGTAAGTAGGGGTGTAATGGTACACAAACATTTCAGTTCAGTACAGTTCTCAGTTTTGAAGCTTTGGTTTGGTACATTTTCACTACAGTAAAGGGACCTGATGCAACGCTTTTTTTTCTTTAATAGCAACATTTATAATTTCCCTTTTACACATTGGACTAAGTGCAGCATCGACAGTTCAGACTTGTACACCTGCTCAGGTTACTTTTTAATAACATTTTAAATTAAACATAAAATAAACTTATGCTGCTTCCTTCAACCAAAAGAGTCTCCAATAAATAAAAGATATGAATGAAATAAAGTATTTTAGAATTAAATGAAGTCATTAATATAGCCTATATATGAAAATATTTCTTTTAAATTACACTTCCACCTTTTAGTTTATGAAGGCAACACTTTTTTGAATGCTCTTTGAGCACATAATAAACCTAATCACATCTGGGACAGTGTAGTTTCAGAACTATTAATATTTCCCTCTGTCGATATAAGAACTTCAATGGCATTTTTTATGGCTTTGGCCCGTTTAGAATTATTAGCAAAAGGCTGTCTGTTTTTTCCTAGTTGCAGTGATGTTTACGTTCACGTGGTGCCTTTTCAAGTGCTTTAATAAGTTGGACGTGTTGCCTGTGACGTACCCGATGTCCGCTGAACAACAACGGCACACTACTCTCGTCTTGTCAACGTCTCTTTGTCCATTATTGTGGGAATGGGGAGGGAGGTGTTCATTCTATCATGCTGCAGGTTATTCTCCCACACAGACGCGTCTCCCCCTCCCCTTTTGCTCTTAGTTTGAGCGGGATCATCGCTGAAAATGAAAACAAAACTTAAGAGTAAGTCTGTAAAAAGAACTCCATCCCGGTTATATGCAACTGGCCAGACCAACAGGACTCGAGGAACTACTAATCTGCACAGTTTGCACAGTTTATGTTTGAACTTTTTTACAAGTTATTAACTAAAAGCTGTGTCCCATACCAGCAGCTGCAGCCTTCCTCCACCCTGAGGTGTGCTTCTGCTTTGCGGTCCGTGTGGGAACACAGATTAAATCACTTTTGTTCCGCGCGTACTCGGATCAGTCCTGTACTGAAACGGTCCGGTCCGAGTACGTGTACCTTTACACCCCTATCAGTAAGTGTCAGTAAAGTTGTTGATGAATGAACAGATGATAACCTGCAGCTGTGTTGTGTCTCGTTCTCTCCATCAGACGCCTGTGAGCTGGAACTGGACACAAACACAGTGAACAGAAAACTGAAACTGTCTGACAACAACAGGAAGGTGACACGTGTGGAGGAGCTTCAGTCATATCCTGATCATCCAGACAGATTTGACAACTGGCCTCAGCTGCTGTGTAGGACTGGTCTGACTGGTCGCTGTTACTGGGAGGTCGAGTGGAGAGGAAAGGTTCATGTATCAGTGAGTTACAGAGGAATCAGAAGGAGAGGAGGCATGAATGAATGTTGGTTTGGATTTAATGATCAGTCCTGGAGTCTGATCTGCTCTGATGGAGGTTACTCTGTCAGACACAATAACATAAGAACAAAGATCTCCTCCTCCTCCTCCTCCTCCTCCTCTGTCTCTCACAGAGTAGCAGTGTATGTGGACTGTCCTGCTGGCTCTCTGTCCTTCTACAGAGTCTCCTCTGACACACTGATCCACCTCCACACCTTCAACACCACATTCACTGAACCTCTCTATCCTGGGTTTAGACTCTGGTCTCCTGGTTCTTCAGTGTCTCTGTGTCGTCTGTCAGTCTGAGAAACACTGCTGACTGAAGATCAGCTGACTCTGTTCACTCTGTCCAGCTGGTCTGTTTCATGGTTGGGGGGTGTGATAATGGGGGGTGGGGGTGGTAATGGGGGTTAAATGTTCTACATTACAGAAAAACAATGGACCCCCTTCTTTAATGTCTGTATTGTTCTGATCTCACCAATAAAAAACAAGTGACAATTAAACAATTAAAGTCCTCCTCCTGCTGTCTTGATATTGGCAGCAGGAGGAGGAGTCATGGCTCCAGATCTGTTACAAATGGTAAACTTGTCTCTCAGGTGTCTTCCACAGGCCCTGAAAACAGCAGTCATCAAGCCACTACTAGAAAAGAACAATCTAGACAATAATGAATAATTACAGGCCTATATCAAATCTTCCTCTGTTAGGTCAAATGATAGACAAAGCTGTGTTTCAGAAGTTAAATAACTTCTTGATATTGAACAACTGTTTGGATGTCTTCCAGTCAGGTTTTGGACCAAACCGCAGCACTGAGACAGCTCTGGTTAAAGAGTTTCATGACATCTGTTTAAACACAGACAGAACCTCAGTCTAAGTTCTTCTTGGGTAACACTTTATATGAAGGTCCTTGAAATAAGCTGTTATTACCATCAAATCTGCTGTATAAGACACACTTTAAACCCTCAGGCATCAGTTTAATTTACTACCCTCTTAAGTCATTAAGGACAAAAATGTCCACTTCCAAAAAACTGCTATTGCTATTTTGTTCCTTTTTTCTGCATAAATCTCTTAAACAACTTCAGCCCTGCTCAAAACTACCAAACATTCAATCATTTTGAGGATTTTAACCCTTTAGATGCCAATTTCATTACTTGATCACTGTTGTTATTTATGAAAAAGAAGTTATTTTCCATATAACAAATATTTGGTGTCTGGGGGATTTTTTTTTTAAATCAGTCTTGGATATGTCAAAGATTATACAAAATATTGACTTTGATGCATTATTAGTTTTTGTGTAGCATCAGATTTAAAATGTACTACCCTCTTGAGTCATTAAGGACAAAAATGTTCACTTCCAAAAACTGCTATAAAAATAATACAGATTAATTTTTTTTCTGCTTTTTTAGGTTAAATCTTTTGATCAACTTCAGTCCTGATCAAAACGATCAAATATTACTTTATTGGTATTATTCAAAAGTCTAGCAAGCCAAATTGCTGATACTGCTTGATTTACTTCTATTTTTGGTACTTTCTCTCTGGATGTATATAGTTTTATTACGGCTCCCTTGAGTAGCCACAAAAAAGGAAAAACAAGTCCACAGAGACTAGCTTATGTAGATATAAGGTTTCAACTGTAATCTAAGAAATCAGAAGAATGCTGTATATGTACTTATGTCTTGATTATTTGTAATTGTAATGACAATGTACTATGGCACATTAACAAGAAAATAAAAAAATATATGTTTATATCTATCATATCTCCTCAGGGATGATGTCAGCAGAACGACTACAGGCAAGAGGGACACAATAACTGAAGAGACAGAGGAGGCTACTGTCTGATACTTTACTTACTCTCCACAAGTAATATGTGTCAGAGCACCAACACATTTCCTATGCCTTCCTCTGTGGTCAGAGACCATTTTGGGTTGTTCCACCAAAAGAGAGAGACGTGCCAATGTAAGACACATGAAATTTGTAGTTCATGGCAAATATAATCTACAAGCTGGGTATTGTGAACTGAAGAAGCATAGAAGAAATGTCTGACAGCACTGTCTGCAGCAGCCCAAAGGCATGTGTCTGTATATCCCTTGAACAGGTCTTCATGTAAGGTGGTGACCCTGCCCCAGGGATGTCAGGAGAAGGTGGAAATCTCAAAGTGGAGAGACTAAAGTGAGTACAATCATCGTTAAAAAAGATGTTCCAATGCCAGAGGATGAGCATGTGGTACAATTCCAAAACAGGCTTTTTAACTTCAAGAGGCACCTTTTGAATATTCCTGAACCTCACTGCTAAAGATGCCCTGATCCACACAGATTTCAGTGAAAGTTGTTCTTGTAAATACTACAATGAAATCCAGTCAGTCCACTTTTGGAGGGTCACATCAGCAGGTGACCCTCCACACTGGTGTGCTTTATCTGGCCCTTCTGCACCATCTCCCCCAGTAGAAGGCACGACCCACCTCCAATATGGGCTCATTTGGACCCCATTCTTCAGAACACAAATCACAGAGAGAGAGAGAGAGAGAGAGAGAGATCAAATTAAAACTGTATAATCAAGAAGTGGAGAGAGTAAGACACTTTAAGTTTTTAGGGTTCTGGTTTGATGAGAGGATTACATGGGCTGCATGTTCAGAAAGTTTGAAGTGTTGTGAGGGGTTTAGTTGGAAGTGAGTGGGGGGCAGACTGCTGTGAAAGCATACAGGATGAATAAGATCAGTATTAGATTATGGTTGTATTGTATATGGATCAGCAGCAAGCACAACTCTTAAAAAACTAGATACTATCCAATATCAGGAATTAAGACTGTGTACAGGTGCTTTTAAAACAACACCAACACTGAGATCAGTCATTTGTTCAGATTCAAGTTCATCACTCATCAGTTTACAGTCATTCAGACAGCAGACATTTAGACAACAAACACTATACAGAAGTCAAAATGATGTTTTTATTGGTACCTGCACACAAAGGCTTCAAAGGAAATGAATTAGCAGACAAGGTGGCAAAGGAGGCTACAAAAAATACTCAACTGGATTTGATAGTTAGCATTAGTGGAACAGAAGTGAAGAGCATTATTAAACAGAGACTGAAGGAAAAGGTGGCAAGACTCAGATTTGGACACACTGGATTCAATAACACATTGTTCAAAACAGGAAAACACAAATATGACTACTGTGGACAAGAGGAGACAGTGGAACATGTTGTTAGACACTGTCAGAAATAAAGTTTAAAAAGAAGACAGATGATGGAGAACCTGAAAGAAATTAAAGGCTTTATGTGTGATTTTTTGATCCAGCAGATGTTGCCCTTGAGCACCAGCATGAAACCAAAACAACTTGCGCTGCATTGTTGTGTTAGCATGCTAATGCTAGCGATCTTTATTATGCTCGTATCTTCACACTGCATGTAAATTTACCTGAAATGAGCGTGATCTAGAAACACAGTTAAGCAGTGAGTACAGTATGTTATTCTTCTTTTCTCTAGTCCCTCAATTAAACAACTTTTATACGCGAGGGGAGGGGTCAGCCGGCCGTCCCGGCGATGTAAACAAACTGAAGATAGGACTTTGAAAACTCTGAAAACATCACAGACAGTGGGACTCGGGTGTTACACCCACTGTCTATCGTCCACCAAAGCCCAATACTCATTTCTTGAATGAATTTGCTTCATTTTTAACTCATCTGTGCTCACTCTCCCCTAACATAATATTGCTGGGAGATTTTAATATACATATGGATAAAACTAACAATGCCTTGACGAAGGACTTTACATCCTGCCTTGACAGCTTTGGATTGCAGCAACATATTGATTTCCCTACACACTCCAAAGGACATATCTTGGACTTAATCTGCTGCTCTGGTGTCACTCCTCTTGACTGCGCTGCAGATGTCCTTCCCATTTCTGATCACATGTTAATATCTTTCAATGTCAAACTTACACTATCCAAAAAATATCTGCCACGTGTCATTTCATATCGCAACATCAAGGACATTAACTTAACTGCTCTCTCCAGTGACATTGACAGCCTCCCCAGCATAAACTGTTTATCCACCCCTGATGAACTGGTTTCTCATTACAATGATGGTCTTCATAGCCTCTTAAATACCCTGGCTCCTTTAAAAACCCGGACTGTTTCATTCACCCACTCTGCTCCATGGTTCACACCTGAACTTCGCCAACTCAAAACAAAAGGCCGTCGCCTGGAACGTCTCTACAAGAAAACTGGACTTCTTATTCACAGAGAAATGTACAATAACCACATTCTCCACTACAAGGACAGTTTCTCTACAGCTAAATCAACTCACTACGCAGGTATCATCAGCTCAGGTGAAGGGAATACAAGGACACTATTCTCCATCGTCAACAACATACTACGACCACCGGACTCTCTTGCTTCTCATCTGTTTTCCACCGCCTATTGTAACTCTTTAATGTCATTTTTCACTGCCAAAGTAGACAAGATTCACCAGCAACTGACTCCTAACATCTCATCTCTACCAGTCTTCTTACCTCCTCTCTCTCACTCACTTTCAAGTTTCAAACTTCCTTCTGTTGCTGAAATATCTGACCTCATTCAGAAATCAAAACCATCTACCTGTCCATTAGACCCTCTCCCTACTGTCCTAGTAAAAGCTTGCCAACCCCCTCTGTCTTCCCTAATAATGGTCATCATACATTCCTCCCTCACCTCTGGTCTTGTTCCCATTTTTTTCAAGTCAGCTTCAATAACCCCTATACTTAAGAAACCTGCTGCAGACCCAAATGACTTCAATAACTTCCGTCCTATCTCTAATCTACCCTTCCTGATTGCCTGCAAGAAATCAAATCCTGGTTCACCTTCAACTTCCTCAAATTAAACAGTGACAAAACCGAGCTTCTCCTCATCGGCACCAAAGAAACAATCTCCGTACTTGACAGTTTTTCTCTGGCTATTGACCACTCCTCAGTTTCCCCTTCCCCTCAGGTTAAGAGTCTGGGTGTCATCCTAGACAGCACACTATCATTCCAAGCTCACATCAATAATGTCACCCGGTCTGCTTATTTCCATCTACGTAACATTAATCGCCTCCGCCCGTCCCTCACTCCCAGCAGTACTGCCATCCTCGTCAACACGCTGGTTACATCCCGCATTGACTACTGCAACTCCCTTCTCTTTGGTCTCCCTCTCAAGTCCATCCACAAACTTCAACTGGTCCAGAATTCTGCCGCTCGCATCATCACCAGAACGCCCTCTGTTAATCACATCACCCCTGTCCTACAGCAGCTTCATTGGCTCCCGGTTAAACATCGCATCACCTTCAAAATTCTGCTTCTCACCTTCAAGGCCATCCACAACCTCGCTCCACTTTACATCTCTGAACTCCTGCACATCAACATACCTACCCGCACTCTCAGGTCTTCTTCTTCCATTCAACTCACTGCACCACCCGCCCGCCTGTCCACCATGGGGTCCAGGGCCTTCAGCCGCTCTGTCCCCCCACCTCTGGAACTCCCTCCCACCACAAATCCGTAATATCGACTCTCTCTCCATTTTCAAATCTCATCTCAAAACACATCTTTTTAAACTGGCATATTCAGTCTGATCATTCTCCACCCGTTCTCATAACTCCTTTACATCCTGTACATTTGTGTTTTTTTAATATTAATTTCATCGTTGTGTTGTTACTTTGTTGTTTTTTTATCTCTGCTCTGTAAGGTGACCTTGAGAGTTTTGAAAGGCGCCTTTAAATAAAAAGTATTATTATTATTATTATTATTATTGTAGACAGTCATGACTCACAGAGTTATTTTCAGAGGATATACTTGATTTAAATTATATTTAAGTGTGAAGAATTGCATATAAAGTTTTTAAAGTATATTTGGATTTAATAGATATCTTACAAAATAACTCAAAAAATGAAGCTGTAGGACAAACTCAGTTGGTTGACAAGATATAATAGATTTTTATCTGGTTATTATTATTATTATTTACAGAAAGTAGTACATAATAGACATTTTGATCCACACTCCTGGCCAGTAGGTGGCAGAAATGCACCAATTCGTTGTTTGCCAACCCCCATAAGACCTTGAAGAAGAAGAAGAAGAAGAAGAAGAAGAAGAGGCGATGGAGTGAGTAGATTTATTTCAGAGCACTGCAGAGCAACCTTTTTAAAGTATAATTTTTGACACACTTTGAGAAGAAAACTTGGAGGTAACTCAGTCTCCTGTTGAATTGTACTGACACAAACTGAACAAAATGTCTGCTAAATCATCCAACGGAAGAAAAACACGTCTTTTAACCACGAGGCCTTCAACTCGTACTCCGACCGCGGCCTCCACTGAAAAACCTCCCCGGGGAGAAGCAGCCTCAGCTGCAGCCGCATCTACGACGGACACGGAGACTTTTCAAAGTGAGCTTCTGTCCTCCCTGCTCAAAGATTTGATAGAGACTCTGAAGATTGAAGTCCGGGCTGTGTTGGAGAGTGAAATGGCAGTCATTAGAGCCGACATTACTGCAGCCAGGTCCAAGCTAAAGGAATACAGAGAGTCCATTACATCCTCTCTGTCTACGTTGAGTGTCACGGTAAAAGGTATGAAGGAAAGCCTGTCTGCATGCACTGATGACGTTTAACCTTCACAGAAAGAAGTACAGCGACTCACTGCAACAGCTGATACTCTGATATTTATCATCCTCTCTGTCTGTATTTCTCTTCATCCTCTCTGTCTCTATTTCTCTTCATCCTCTCTGTCTGTATTTCTCTTCATCCTCTCTGTCTGTATTTCTCTTCATCCTCTCTGTCTGTATTTCTCTTCTTCCTCTCTGTCTGTATTTCTCTTCATCCTCTCTGTCTGTATTTCTCTTCTTCCTCTCTGTCTGTATTTCTCTTCTTCCTCTCTGTCTCTGTATTTCTCTTCTTCCTCTCTGTCTGTATTTCTCTTCATCTCCTTTGTCTCCTGTGTGTGTTTCTTTATTTCATCGTCTCCACTTGTAGGAATCTGTAATCTTCTGTTCATGACGTCACAGGACTTCGGGGCCTGGTTGCCTACTGTTGTAAAAAAAAGTTCTAACTTTTGGCAGCTTGGACATCAACCTCTCTTTTTCCTCCCTCTACATCCTTTTTTCTGCTCTGCTAGATAAGCTTCACTTCATACTTGCTTGTTCATTAGTTTCTATCTCTTTCGCTCTAGTCTCTTTTCTCTCTCTGTGATGCCGTGTCAATCATTTCTTTAAAGGGATACTTCACATGTTGAAACATGAATCTGTATTGACATTGGGTCATATATGTAGAAATGTGAAATACATTTTGAAGTTGGTGCCTTCTTGACTGAGAAAGAAGAATTGCTCGACTTCCCGACTTGACGTCATCACATAGGGGGAAAATATGTTTAGTTAATGTTAACATACTTTTTATTAATTCACGTATTGACCATCAACTTTTTGCTCAAATATAACTGTAACAGTAACATTTCACTGATCTTCTTTGGAGCATCAACGCAACTGAACTGAAATCATGTCGAAAGAACGACTTCCTAACTCGGAAACTTGGAGCACCTGAGCAGCACCTGAATGCATCATAAGACCTGAGGGTCATGATGGAATAGTTCATGTAGTGCAGCTGGAGGGGGGAGGGGCCCTGAGACATGATTTATAGATGAACATTCTTCTGATAAGAACTTTTTGCGTATGGGTTTTTAGAAAAACATAATAACTTACCACAAAGTTTAAAAAATAAAATTAATTTTAAACAAGATTTTTTGGTAGGTAGGACAGAATCAGAAACCAAAGACAGAGAGTGGGGAATGACTTGTGGGAAAGGAGCCACAGGTCGGATTTGAACCTGGGCTGCCCGCTCTCCAGGACTAAGCCCCAACACATTAAAGAAGAACATGAGGAACTGTGGAGCAGTCAGGAGGAAGAACAGCTTCAAGAACTGGAGGAGGCTGATACCACCAAGTTCCCCTTCACTCCTGTCTCTGTGAAGAGTGAAGATGGTGAAGAGAAACCTCAGTCCTCACAGCTTCATCAGAGACAAACTGAACAGATGGAAACAGGAGGTGATGGAGAGGACTGTGGAGGAGCAGAACCAGAGAGAGACTCAGATCCAGAGAGACGTTTACAACCAATGACTGAGGTCAAGACTGATGACAGTCATGATTGGCAAGAGACAAGAGAAGATCTTTCAGAATTAAACTTCAAAAATAAGAAACTACAGACTGGTAAGAGACCACATAGGTGCTCGGAGTGCGGTAAAAGATTTAACGCAAAAGGAAATTTGACCAGACACATGATGATTCACACTGGAGAAAAACCCTTCAGCTGCTCTCAATGTGAGAAAAGATTTACCCTTAAGGCCAGTCTGACATATCACATGACAATTCACAGAGAGAAATCCTTTAGATGCTCTGAGTGTGGTAAAACATTTTACCGACAAAGAGATCTGACTATACACATGATTCTGCGTACGGGAGAAAAACCCTTCAGCTGCTCTCAGTGTGGAAAACAATTTAGACAAAAGGGGGGTCTGAAGTCACACATGTTAGTTCACACAGGAACGAAAGCCTTCAGCTGCTCTTTTTGCAGTAAAAGTTTTACCCAAAGAGGAAATCTGACCATGTTGTGCCCTGAAAAAGGGTAAAATGAATAAATGGACTCAAGACACGATGCTTCCTCTGTCAGCGTCATGCAGAATGATTTAATTTATCTTTTTCAAAATGATCCACATAGTCACAATGGTGCTTTCTTTTAACATTTCTTTTCACAGGCAAATATGAAACATAACAGGTAAGTACAATGAAATAAAATTATCAACTGTGTTGAAAATACAAACAAAAATATCCTGTTTATCACTTTGCTTCATATTTCTTTCTTTAATTTCTCATTCTTCTGTTGAACAATTTCTTCCTAACAAAAAAATAATCTTTAAAGTGTTTTAAATCCTTCAGACTGAATCTGTTTTAACTAATATCTTTTACAAATTATTAAACTTAAATTAACTTCTACAATTGTTTTATGACAGTTTTTACAAGAATTGGCTGTTTTATGTCACTAAAATCATATTTATTTCTCCATGAATTTATTTATAACTTATAACTCAAATAAATTACACCTATCACAACCACACTTGTTAGTCCACACAGGAGAGAAACCCTTCAGCTGCTCTTTTTGCAGTAGAAGTTTTACCCAAAGAGACAGTCTGGCCAGACACATGTTAGTTCACACTGGAGAGAAATGCTAAACCTCAGACTGACATATGAACCAGTAAGTTGGGAGCAGCTATGACGTTTGAATTGAAAGGGTTTATATGAAACAGTTACAGTGTAAGGATCCTTCTTCTCTCCTGATATCTTCTCTTCTTTCTGTCACTCTGTTTCCTTGGAGGCCTCTGTGTTGGGTAGCACAAGTTCTTCAGACAGCTCATGTGTAACCTTGTAATAAATAAACTGATGTAGAGTGAGAAAGACTTTCATCTACTTGTGTTATTTTGTGTCGAGTGTCTAAAGTGTCTTTGATAAAGAAAAGGAGTTCAGCAGATCCTGATGCAGAGCGACCACAGTCAGGTCAGGTCGATGTCGATTTCACTGAAAACCTGTAACCCTTAATAAGAATCCTGCAGTCAGAATACAAAATAAAGAAAATCACAAACTGAATGATAACACCTGTAGATGTCATCTGGCATTCTGGATTTACTCAACATATTGTTAGAAGAAACGATAGAGATGCATTATAGCCTTCAGTGTGTGTAACTAAATGGTATATGGTAAAAAAAAACACTTCAATGGTGTGTTTATTTGTTCTGTTATCATTTCTCTCTTTGGCTTCCTTTTTGCTGCTTCACTGCGTTTTATACATTTTCAGCTAAGAGGAAAATGATTCTTCGATTGGTCTTGGCGCTATCCAATTCCCACGGTAACCTGACTCGTCATCAATCTTAAAACTTTTCTTATTTCAACAAAAGTAACTGCTTTCATTTATCAATATTTCACCTACAAGCAGACCCTTATTCTAAAAGACTGAACACATTGGTTGGGGTTAGGCCACGATAGTAAAAGAGTTCAAAGAGGAGACTTTAATGCAGCGAGGTTACAACTGTTTATTGTGTGTGGTTCTGAAAAGCAAGGAAAATATCTATGAACAAAATTCTTCCCATATACATTCCTATTATAATTGTAAAGTAATCTGGGGAAGCAGTTTTCCACTTATACAATGTTAACCATGCATCTTTTAGCATCCTTACCTTCCTTTTTCTCATTTTAACACCAAACAACACAAATCAGAATTTAAGTTAATATCACCATTAAATGAATCTGAATTTTAGTATCTATTCAGTTCTTTATCTTTTGTTTACAATTTAAACAAACCAGTTAAATGTGTTCAATATTAATTATTATTTACCCTTCTAATTTAATTGTTTCCTGTGAACACTACACTATAAAACCAGAATGCAGAGTGCATCACTATGAAATAAACAGCCTACATTAAATACATGTCACCATTCAAACATTCTGAACAGATAATTACCAAAGAACACAGCACACTTACCAAAGGTATCTCTGCTGTCTTCCTTTCACTGAATTCAGCCTGAAAGTGTCTCAGCCTCTCACCTCACTCCTGCTCTCACACACACCGCTGACACTCCTGTCTGTCAGTTAGAGCCACTCAGCAGGTTTACACACCTGGCTCACAAAGGTTACCTGATTTCCTGACCTGCTCAGTGCTGCTCTCCAGTGTTCAATACAAACTTTAAATAAAGGCTGACAACAGAGATAACCTGATAAGTAATAATAAAGCTGATTAACCTTTAAACACAAAGTAAATAAAAGCATATTAATATTAACATTTTCTGTTTGTCCTTAGATTTTAACAAAACAAAGACTGATTTAAAAAAATCCCCCAGACACCAAACATTTGTTATATGGAAAATAACTTTTTTTTTTCATAAATAACAACAGTGATCAAGTAATGAAATTGGCATCTAAAGGGTTAAAATCCTCAAAATGATTGAATGTTTGGTAGTTTTGAGCAGGGCTGAAGTTGTTTAAGAGATTTATGCAGAAAAAAGGAACAAAAAAAAAGTAATCTGTTCTATTTTTATAGCAGATTTGTGGAAGTGGACATTTTTGTCCTTAATGACTTAAGAGGGTAGTAAATTAAACTGATGCCTGAGGGTTTAAAGTGTGTCTTATACAGCAGATTTGATGGTAATAACAGCTTATTTCAAGGACCTTCATATAAAGTGTTACCCAAGAAGAACTTAGACTGAGGTTCTGTCTGTGTTTAAACAGATGTCATGAAACAGGGTAACTAAACCTCATATTTTCAGTTGTACTGCTCTACCCTGGAATTTAAAAAAATGCACTTAGAATGTCAATGTATCAACTTAGAGAAGGAGGGGGGGGGGGGGGGGGGCAAGACACGCCCACTCACTGCTTCACGCTGTTGTCAGCCACAACATGATACAATGTTTGCCCCACACACACACACACACACACACACACACAAATACACACACACACACACACAAATACACACACACACTTGAGTCCCCACAGTTCGCCGAGTCGGGTGACGAGGCTTTTATAGGTTTGGTGACGTGGGGCTGTACTCCTACGTCATACTGTACTCCAAAAAAACTGTTAGAGTTTTTCAAACAGAAGGGCAGACACTATGCACATTTCTAACACAATATTTCAAATTTCAATACTTTGTACTCAAATGTCGAGATTGGGACTTGGATTGATCCATAACACTACTTAATACTCAAATACAGAGGTTTAGAGTTGAAGAAAGTGGTTTTAGGGTTTAGTTACTCTTTAACCAGAGCTGTCTCAGTGCTGCGGTTTGGTCCAAAACCTGACTGGAAGACATCCAAACAGTTGTTCAATATCAAGAAGTTATTTAACTTCTGAAACACAGCTTTGTCTATCATTTGACCTCACAGAGGAAGATTTGATATAGGCCTGTAATTATTCATTATTGTCTAGATTGTTCTTTTCTAGTAGTGGCTTGATGACTGCTGTTTTCAGGGCCTGTGGGAAGACACCTGAGAGACAAGTTTACCATTTGTAACAGATCTGGAGCCATGACTCCTCCTCCTGCTGCCAATATCAAGACAGCAGGAGGAGGACTTTAATTGTTTAATTGTCACTTGTTTTTTATTGGTGAGATCAGAACAATACAGACATTAAAGAAGGGGGTCCATTGTTTTTCTGTAATGTAGAACATTTAACCCCCATTACCACCCCCACCCCCCATTATCACACCCCCCAACCATGAAACAGACCAGCTGGACAGAGTGAACAGAGTCAGCTGATCTTCAGTCAGCAGTGTTTCTCAGACTGACAGACGACACAGAGACACTGAAGAACCAGGAGACCAGAACCCAAACCCAGGATAGAGAGGTTCAGTGAATGTGGTGTTGAAGGTGTGGAGGTGGATCAGTGTGTCAGAGGAGACTCTGTAGAAGGACAGAGAGCCAGCAGGACAGTCCACATACACTGCTACTCTGTTAGAGACAGAGGAGGAGGAAGAGGAGGAGGAGGAGGAGGAGGAGGAAGAGGAGGAGGAGGAGGAGGAGGAGGAGGAGATCTCTGTTCTTACGTTTTTGTGACTGACAGAGTAACCTTCATCAGAGCAGAACAGACTCCAGGACTGATCATTAAATCCAAACAAACATTCATTACTGTCTCCTCTCCTTCTGATTCCTCTGTAACTCACTGATACATCAACCTCTCCTCTCCACTTGACCTCCCAGTAACAGCGACCAGTCAGACCAGTCCTACACAGCAGCTGAGAACACCAGTTATCAAATCTGTCTGGATGATCAGGATATGACTGAAGCTCCTCCACACGTGTCACCTTCCTGTTGTTGTCAGACAGTTTCAGTTTTCTGTTCACTGTGTTTGTGTCCAGTTCCAGCTCACAAGCGTCTGATGGAGAGAACGAGACACAACACAGCTGCAGGTTATCATCTGTTCATTCATCAACAACTTTACTGACACTTACTGATAGGGGTGTAAAGGTACACGTACTCGGACCGGACCGTTTCAGTACAGGACTGATCCGAGTACGCGCGGAACAAAAGTGATTTAATCTGTGTTCCCACACGGACCGCAAAGCAGAAGCACAGCTCAGTGTGGAGGAAGGCTGTGGCTGCTGGTATGGGACACAGCTTTTAGTTAATAACTTGTAAAAAAGTTCAAACATAAACTGTGCAAACTGTGCAGATTAGTAGTTCCTCGAGTCCTGTTGGTCTGGACAGTTGCATATAACCGGGATGGAGTTCTTTTTACAGACTTACTCTTAAGTTTTGTTTTCATTTTCATCGATGATCCCGCTCAAACAAAGAGCAACAGGGGAGGGGGAGACGCGTCTGTGTGGGAGAATAACCTGCAGCAGAGACGTGCTGTCAGGGGAGGCAGGTGAGGCTCGTCATCATCAAAAGTAAAAAACAAATAATCATTAAATCAAATAAATATTAATATTTTTCTACTGATCTGTGTTATAAATGTTATTTCTGTACGATTCCAAAAATGTTCAATAATTTTCATGATCAAAATCTCTGAATTTGCATATTTCCGGCCGGCTCCGATGCGAGGTGAGGCAGCGACGAGTTGTGCCTCATCCCAGATTGCGCAATCCCTCACAAACTGGGTCGAGCGTATGCCTTTTGCTTTCTTACTGTTTGTCACCAATGTAATGTTTGTAGACACTTCTATTATCCGTCTTCACTTTCCATAGAATAAGTAATGTATTTCACATGTTTTTAACATATTTAGTCTAATTTGACATAAAACCGCACTGAAAAAGCATGAGGTGAGGCAGCTGCTTCACCTGAAGGGGGCGTGCGTCAGGTTGCGTGAGGCTCATAAGACCAAGAGTTTATGCTTGGTTTGATGGTTGCTCCTCTTCTATGCAGATTTTTTAGATAAAAAAGATTTTATATCTAAGCTTAAAGATTTCTCAAAACTGGACTTTTAATCAAAACGTGAAGTGATAAATGATGGAAGACTTTTAAATCTAAAAGAAGGTAAGGAGGACTTTTACAACAAAGTCACAGGTATATTAGTCCAGAAGGATAGGTGAATGGACTTTGTTTACAAGTAAAAGGTAAGACCATGAATACACCGCAGTATATGCCTACTTTTATTTTTATTGAATGAGTATGAATTGTGGAATTGCAATGGAAAAAACAGACAAACTGACAAAGAGACGTTGACAAGACGAGAGTAGTGTGCCGTTGTTGTTCAGCGGACATCGGGTACGTCACAGGCAACACGTCCAACTTCTTAAAGCACTTGAAAAGGCACCACGTGAACGTAAACATCACAGCAACTAGGAAAAAACAGACAGCCTTTTGCTAATAATTCTAAACGGGCCAAAGCCATAAAAAATGCCATTGAAGTTCTTATATCGACAGAGGGAAATATTAATAGTTCTGAAACTACACTGTCCCAGATGTGATTAGTTTATTATGTGCTCAAAGAGCATTCAAAAAAGTGTTGCCTTCATAAACTAAAAGGTGGAAGTGTAATTTAAAATAAATCTTTATACATATAGGCTATATTAATGACTTCATTTCATTCTAAAATACTTTATTTCATTCATATCTTTTATTTATTGGAGACTCTTTTGGTTGAAGGAAGCAGCATAAGTTTATTTTATGTTTTTTTTACAATGTTTAATTTAAAATGTTATTAAAAAGTAACCTGAGCAGGTGTACAAGTCTGAACTGTCGATGCTGCACTTAGTCCAATGTGTAAAAGGGAAATTATAAATGTTCCTAATAAAGAAAAAAAAGCGTTGCATCAGGTCCCTTTACTGTAGTGAAAATGTACCAAACCAAAGCTTCAAAACTGAGAACTGTACCGAACTGAAATGTTTGTGTACCGTTACACCCCTACTTACTGAGAGCCAGTCAAACTTACAGTTCATATTCAGCACTGAATGATGTTTGACAGCACTGAAATGTAATAATCCACTTCTAATCAAGTTCAAATGGAGTTACCATGGCAGCCAGGAAGAATGGAGATCCAAATCAACAAACACATGCAGTGAATAAAGTCTGACTAATCAAAGTGCAGCACAAAGAATCTATGAACCATCTGCTGTCTCCAACTGTTCTGTCCTCAGAGGTCACATTCAGCACAAACAGGAGCCTCATTTCCACTTTCACTGTCACACACAATGTGATGGCAGCAGGAGTGTGCCACGTCCCTTTGTCCTGTCTAACTACTTTTAAACTGTGTTTCTGAAGTCATGGAGACCATTTCTTTTCCATCAATCTAGGCTCTACAACATACATGTTTTTGTTTTAATTGAAATTGAACTGGACTGGATGAACAGATCAAAATCTGAAGAAACAGATGATAACTCAGTCCTTGTGAGTTTTTCTCTGCTTGTCTAAGGTGTAGGCCACGCCGTCCCGACCTCACCTGGCCACCTGGCGGCCTGCAGCTGACTTGTGTATTGTTGTTGGATGTTCCTGCTGGCCTGTACTATGGTGATCGTGGACTTTGCTGTGTGCCTTACTGTCTGCACAGCCAGAAGACGAGGAGGAGAGCTAGCTTATGTCTCTAAAGATATTCTGTTTCTATTTCATCACTGAATTCACGTCTGGATGTTTTTGAGGAGAGAACTTGATGTTGGAGACTCTGCATATTTACATGTTTATGAAAATGAACGTCAAATCAAAAATGATTTCTGCTGTTTTTAAAGTTGATGAGCTCCACGAGCTCGACTACGAGCAGCCGGCCAGCAGCCAACATCAAAATGTGAAATGTCACAAAAACTGCATGTTGTAAAATATACATTTCTGTTGGATGTGATGAATGGTGATTTTCTATTCACTGGATTATCACTTTTATTTCAGTTTACATTTTTTATTTCATATTTAAACTCTCATGAGTTTCCATCACCCTCACTTTTATCATCACTTTGTGTTACTTCCAGCCCTCATCCTGTTGTAGTTTGAAAGGTTTAATCATAACAGAAACACAATCTGGACAGCAGCAGGCACAAACCAATAGTTATCTAACCTCTGAATTTAGCCAAGTCATAAGATCATGTTCTGATACACAAGACACACACACACTCTTTCCTGTTAAGAGACCAGTTGTCTGTCCAGGAAACTTCTAGGAAATGGTCTTCATATAACACACATGTTGTAATTGCTCAGTGTGTTGATTGCCCATAAAAGGATGATTGGGATGTTATAAAAGTTCCGGTTGAGCGAGGACGCTGGCGTGTATGTCGCCGCTTCACGATCCGTGACAAAAATGGTGTTTCTTTTGTGCTATCTATGCTTCTCCCTCCTACTTATCCTCTACTAACAGTCTGCAAACAGATCGACTTTGCTGCTGCTTTCAGTTTGTGTAAACTGACAGCTACTCACCATCTATGCCGATCAGCTGTTAGCGCTAGCCGCCGATCAGCTGTTAGCTTCTCGCACAGCTATCAGGATATCCTCACCAGTCTGTGATCACTGGACCCTCGCCTGCCTTATTGGTGGACCGTCCTTCATCGTCGGCCACGTCGGCTCCCTACCTGGCTTGGACACGTCGCCCTGCGCCACCTGTTGGCTACCGCTGGCTGCCGCTTCCCCCCTACTCTGGCTCGGCTGCTGGTGAAGAGGCCTGCCTGACAACCAGACTGCCGGCTGCTGCTCTCCTGCTCAGATTGTGTCCAGACGGATCCCCCGTCTGCCACAAAATTGGTCCTTTCCTTATCCTGGTTTGGCTCTCATTCCTGCGGTTTTCCTGACCCCGGCTGGCGCCCGGTAGCTTGCGGCTTTCAGCCTGCGGCTAGCAGCTGCTCTCCCTGCTGCGGACATGGTACTACTAACATACTCCGCTCTGCAACTCCAGAATCTCGCCTGCCACTTCTCTCCGGACAACCTTGCTTCCATTAAATCTTTTGGACTCCTGCGCCGTCCTCACTACGTGCATAGGGCTGCCCGATGCAAGTTTGTTTACACTGACCATGCTATCCCCACTGTAGTGTCTGACCGGCACCATCATCACAACAAATCACACGTGCACAGCAGAAACCTGATACCTGTTGTTGTGTGTGTTGACAGAACCACTCCTCTCTCCCCCTCTGCTTCAGAATACACCACCGCCTCATTTATGCTGCAGAATGCTCGCTCCCTTAACAACAAAGCAAACCTATTTCACTAAATATCAAACTTTACTGACAGAGCCACGTCATCACAATCATTCAAACCGATGGTTTTATTTAGCCTATAATCGTGCATGTAGTGAGCCGTTTCCAATAAGTAACTTTCATTTTGACAATATATAAACATAAAATAAAAATAAAAAATAAAAGTCTGCCACATACATATTGCATCAGCGCCGTCTCGCCTTCATTATCCCGGACGGACCTCAGAGGACCGGACTTATACACTAATGTAATCACTGATGTAGAGTTAAACATTAGACTAACACAAAGACCATAGAGCCTCCAGTTTTCATTAATATATTTCAATATCTTGCATTTATCATCAATTGTGATTTTTAGTTTTAATAAAGAGTGCACAGAGACATGGCGATGACTTCACACATTTCACCTCCTCCATACTCAGCACATCTTCATCAGCTGCATGTATTTATTCTGTAAATAATTCAAGTGTGGACATTAAGTCGGGGCATCTCTGACACGATCATTAAGCCATATATTTGATCATAATTAGTCACAGTGCAGACGGAGATGCCCACGAAAATATGTGGCCAACAATTCAAAGTTTTTGTTGGTTGATCAAACCTTTGATTAATAATATGATAGAGTGAGGGAGAATGCTGACTGACGTGTCCTCTCTGCCACTATATGAAGAAATCAGTGTGGGTCCTGTAAACATGTAAACATTGCAGATATACTCGTGCGTAATGATGAACGGTGGATGTTTTGGCACATAGGACAGCGTGAATGCAGCAGCGACGTGGTGTCATTCTCTGAATTTTCTTCAGTTCGTGATCCTCCTGCTGCAGCAAACTACCGATATGTCCATTTTATCCTTCACTTCTGTTAGGTGGGGGTTGTCCAATGAAGAAATCGTGAAACAGACTGGAGATTATAACACCGTTTAATCGGCCGAGGTCAGACAACTTCATCAAACAAGCACGCTTCCAAATCACTTGACTGACAAAGTGCTGACAAAGTAACAGTGTTCACAGTGCTGCTTATATTCTGTCAAAAAGGTGCAACCCACAAATTCCTTTCCATTTGGGTACATCACCATAAAACAATAAAGATGACATGACACAAATTCCTTTCCATTTGGGTACATCACCATAAAACAATAAAGATGACATGACACTGATTTGTATACGTAACAACTGTAGACTCTCTGTCTAGCAAACAGTTGCTGACAACATATGGTTGGCTCATGTCCAAACATAGATCTGCTACTACTTAGGTGCTTCGCTCATATAAGGTTACAGCTTCAGACACCTAAAGGTAGGAGTGTTAACAGGTGGTAGGCAGACTTGAATAATACATTTCACGAAGTTACAAGATTAATGAATTTCATGAAAATTCATACTAACAACTTCATTCACAAGTTCCTTTGTTTCTGGGTCAGAAAGTTTCGTTTCTTCGTCTAAACTTCAGTTTTCGTGATCCAACGCTGGAAACCTTTGATCTGCCCCCTCGTTTGGATGCATTTTCATTCACGAGCTGCTTTGCATTGACCGTTTATGGTTGAATGTGGGCGTGTAGAGGGCGGAACATGGGACTAATCTACGTGCGCACATTTCCAGGTGGATGGTGATTTATAAAGGGAACATTGCGTGCAGGTGTGCGTACGAACGGTTTTATAACTCTGAATCATTTTGTGCGCACGCCATTTCTGGGTTTTTGGCACACGTACATTTTTAGTATGAATTTTACGCACTCTTTTATAAACGAGACCCCTGGTCATTTTTAAAAACCTCCTCAAACACCATCTGTTCACCAAAGCATTCAGCCTCATCTAACACTCCCCTCAGCTGATCACCCACTCCCTTTCTCCTTCATTTGTTTGTCTAGTGTTTCTATCCTTTCTCTTCTCTGTTTGTGTTTTTCTATTCCTCTCTTGTTGTCTCCCATTACGCCCCCCCCCCCACACACACACACACACACACACACACACACACACACACTTTGTAAAGCATCCTTGGGTTTCATGAAAGGCGCTATATAAATCTAAGTTATTGTTATTAACTTCTCAGAGAGAAATAAACAAATCCTCTATTCACAAGCCATAGTCTCTGTCTGATTGTTCAAGAGCATTTACTCTTCTACACTCCAACATGTGCTGCTGTGTTCTGATGAAGAGAAATGAAAACACACTCACACTTCCTCAGACCAGGCTTCAGTCCACTATGGTCCAACCTGGAGGAAGAAACCAGATCAGAATCTATTTCATACATCTTCATTTAAATCCAGCATCAGACAAGAAGCAGAGTTCATCATTCAGAAACAGTGAGACAGCTTCTGTGTGTCTGTCTGTACCTCAGTGTCTCCAGTCTGCAGTGTGGATCCTCCAGTCCAGCAGACAGCAGCTTCTCTCCTCGTTCTCCTGGATGATTGTAGCTCAGGTCCAGATGTCTCAGGGGGGAGGAGCTTAGAGCTGAGGCCAGAGACGCACAACCTTCTTCTGTGATCAGACAGCCTGACAGACTACACACACACACACACACACGCACACACGCACACACACACACACGCACACACGCACACACACACACACACACACACACACACACACACACACACACACACACACACACAACACACACACACACACACACACACACACACACACACACACACACACACACACACACACACACAAACACACACACACACATATAAACACCAACACACACACACACACACATACAAACACACACACACACACACACAACATGCTTAACATCCATTGGTCCATTCTTCTCTGTTTTACCAGTAACATCCCGTCATAACCATGCAGCTGAACAGAATAGACTTCATAATCTGATACTAATCAATATTTACTCTGGTGACAAATAGTGAAGGTAAGACAGAGCGTGAGATAAACACACAGACTGCTTTGACATCAGCAGTGATGTAGAAACAGTTCTGAACTGTTTCATCTGAAATAAAGATTCTTTAGTTCTTTATGTTCCAAACATTATCCATGGTTTGTTTGTTGGTGGGGAAAGAACTTCATATTTAACTTTCTTTATTCCAGTCCAGCTTCCTCAGACTAAAAGACTGAGAGCTATAGAACGAGCTCAGAGCTTTACAGCTTTAATGTGGAAACATACAGGAAAACTTTAAACCACCACCAAGACCCATTTAATAAATGATTCATCAAGAAAACATGATCTTAGATGAATAATGTGGATCAGCAGCACACTAACCTGAGAGTGTCCAGTCTACAGAGTGGACTCTTTAATCCAGTAGACAGCAGCTTCACTCCTGAATCCTGCAGGTTGTTGTTGCTCAGGTCCAGCTCTCTCAGACTAGAGGACTGGGAGCTGAGGACTGAGGACAGAGCTTCACAGCTTCTCTCTGAGAGGTTACAACCACTCAGCCTGAAGAGGATATGTTTGGTAAGTTAATCAAAATATCAAATAAACTAAGTACATTTAAGCTTATTGGGTAAACTTTCACATGAATAAGTCCTTACCTGAGCGTTTCCAGTGAACAGTGTAGAGTCTTTAAACCACTACACAGCAGCTTCACTCCTGAATCCTGCAGGTTGTTGTTGCTCAGGTCCAGCTCTCTCAGACTAGAGGACTGGGAGCTGAGGACTGAGGACAGAGCTTCACAGCTTCTCTCTGAGAGGTTACAACCACTCAGCCTGAAGAGGATTCAGAAGAACACAGATGAAAGCAATTACAAACTATAGTTGTTTTTTTCTGAATAAAGAGAACTACATTTGAACTGGATAGTTATGTGAGCACGTACAGAGCTTTGTTTGAAGCTTTGATCACAGGCAGCAGCCTCAGAAGAGCCTCCTCTGAAGCAGAGTATTTCTTCAGGTCAAACACGTCCAGATCTTTTTCTGATGACAGTAAGATGAAGACCAGAGCTGACCACTGAGCAGGAGACAGTTTATCTGTAGAGAGACTTCCTGATCTCAGGGACTGTTGGATCTCCTCCACTAGAGAACGATCATTCAGTTCATTCAGACAGTGGAACAGATTGATGCTTTTCTCTGCAGACAGATCCTCACTGATCTTCTCCTTGATGTACTTGACTGTTTTCTGATTAGTCTTTGAGCCACTTCCTGTGTGTGTCAGCAGACCTCGTATGAGATTCTGATTGGTCTCTAGAGAAAGACCGAGGAGGAAGCGGAGGAACAAGTCCAGGTGTCCATTAGGACTCTGTAAGGCCTGGTCCACAGCACTCTGATATAAATGTGTTGGGTCAGGTTTTCCTCTGAATAATTTAGACCTCCGGGATGTTTTTTGTTTTTCTGACATCAGATTGATTCCAGAGTTGATGAAGGTCAGATGGACATGAAGAGCAGCCAGAAACTCCTGAACACTCAGATGGATGAAGCAGAACACCTTGTCCTGGTACAGTCCTCTCTCCTCTTTAAAGATCTGTGTGAACACTCCTGAGTACACTGAGGCTGCTCTGATATCGATGCCACACTCTGTCAGGTCTGAGTCATAGAAGATCAGGTTTCCTTTCTGCAGCTGCTCAAAAGCCAGTTTTCCCAGAGACTCAATCATCTTCCTGCTCTCTGGACTCCAGTGTGGATCTGTCTCAGCTCCTCCATCATACTTGATGTTCTTCAGTTTAGATTGAACCACCAGGAAGTAGATGTACATCTCAGTCAGGGTCTTGGGTAGCTCTCCTCCCTGGTCTTCAGCACATCCTCCAGAACTGTAGCAGTGACCCAGCAGAAGACTGGGATGTGGCACATGATGTGGAGGCTTCTGGATGTCTTGATGTGGGAGATGATTCTGTTGGCTTGCTCCTCATCTCTGAACCTCTTCATGAAGTACTCCTCCTTCTGTGGGTCAGTGAACCCTCTGACCTCTGTCACCATGTCAACACACTCAGGAGGGATCTGATTGGCTGCTGCAGGTCTTGTAGTTATCCAGAGGTGAGCAGAGGGAAGCAGTTTCCCCCTGATGAGGTTAGTCAGCAGAACATCCACTGTGGTGGACTCTGTGACATCAGTCAGGGTCTCGTTGTTTTTAAAGTCCAGAGGAAGTCGACACTCATCCAGACCGTCAAAGATGAACACAACCTGGAACTCTTCAAACCTGCAGATTCCTGCTTCTTTGGTTTCAGGAAAGAAGTGATGAACAAGTTCCACCAGGCTGAACTTTTTCTCTTTCAGCACATTCAGCTCTCTGAAAGTGAATGGAAATGTGAAGTGTATGTTCTGGTTGTCTTTGTCTTCAGCCCAGTCCAGAGTGAACTTCTGTGTTAAGACTGTTTTCCCGATGCCAGCCACTCCCTTTGTCATCACTGTTCTGATTGGTTCATCTCTTCCAGGTGAGGCTTTAAAGATGTCTTCTTGTCTGATGGTTGTTTCTAGTCTGTCTGGTTTCCTGGATGCTGTTTCAATCTGTCTGACCTCGTGTTCATCATTGACCTCTCCAGTCCCTCCCTCTGTGATGTAGAGCTCTGTGTAGATCTGGTTCAGAAGGGTTGGGTTTCCTGCTTTAGCAATCCCCTCAAACACACACTGGAACTTCTCCTTCAGGTTAGATTTGAGTTTTTGTTGGCACACTGCACCAAACGTTCCTGAATAAAGAAAGACCTGAAATCAATGAACAGATTCTGATATAGATGACATGACTATCTGAGTTTGGAACTTTAAACCTCTTTGTCCTTTTTCTAAAATACTAAATCTGTTAAAATGTTCTTACTGCTCTGCAGACAGTCAGCCAGCTCCTCCTGCTTCATTCTCCTCAGGAAGTGCAGAGTGATCTTCAAAAATGCCTTTTTACAGCTTCTCCCCTGCTCTTCATCCTCACTCTGACTCTCTAAGCATTCTGGGTAATCTGGACTCAGAACCCTGTGGACTCTCTTCAGCTCGTTCTTCACAAAGGTGATGATGTTCTCCTCCAGCAGCTGGAACAGAAGGAGACACTGGATATTTAATATAAACTGGTAGAACTCAACATGTGTTTCATCTGTCAGTCTGAAGGTCAGCTGGTCTAAACAGAACATTAACTTAGAATTAAATTATTGTAATGGTAGTATATTAATTAACAGTGTGTTGAACACACCATAAAGATGGAGTCCAGGTCTGTTGGATTCTGCTGGTCTGATTGATCTCTGTGAATGTTGGAGCTCTCCTGTTGAACTCTGTGACAGGACATATTACACAAGAAAACAACGGGATATATATAATGAAACTCTGAGCCAAGATATGAGTCTTAAAACAACAGAGACATAACATTAACTTCATTTTTAATTCTCACCTTCCATCAGCAGGACGTCCATCTTTAAAGTTAATAGGGCGATCTATAGACCGGTCACTCTTCATGGACACACAGCTGGGTCCAGGAGAGTCTGGTCTCTGTTCCTGCATCCTGATACAAAAAAACAAATATTATTAGTTACTGTGAGCAGCCGATGAGAAAATGATGACGAGGATGATGGTGATGATGATGATGATGATGATGATGATGATGGTGATGATGATGATGATGAAGGTGGAGTGAAGTGAGTGCTGAGCTGTGACATGGAGAAGAGTCATGGACAGTTAGAGATCCTCACCTCAGAGCTTCATGTTCCTCACACAGAGAGGTTTTAGAGGGAGGGACTCCCTCCTCTGTGTCCTCACACTGATCCATAGCAGAGCGCCCCCTGCTGGGAGAGCTGCACTCTGTCACTACAACAACACTGATGGAGTTCAGCTGCTGAAGTCACATCCAGTCAAAGATCTTCAGCTGTGGAGAAAACAAAGAGAAGAAGCTGCTGATTCACCTTCATCATCATCATCATCATCATCATCATCACCATCATCATCATCATCATCACCTCACTGTCAGTCTACTAACATCACATCTACCTGGTTCACCTTCATCATAATCATCATCATCACCTCACTGTCAGTCTACTAACATCACATCTACCTGGTTCACCTTCATCATCATCATCATCATCATCATCACCTCACTGTCAGTCTACAAACATCACATCTACCTGGTTCACCTTCATCATCATCATCATCATCATCATCACCTCACTGTCAGTCTACTATCATCACATCTACCTGGTTCACCTTCATCATCATCATCATCATCACCTCACTGTCAGTCTACTAACATCACATCTACCTGGTTCACCTTCATCATCATCATCATCATCACCTCACTGTCAGTCTACAAACATCACATCTACCTGGTTCACCTTCAAAAAGGGAAAGCAGCACCAACAAAACCATGGTTATCTTATGGTCCAGCGTGATTTCTGGGGGCTCTTCTTTGTTTCTGCAAGACACATTTTTCTAGCCGTTTTTGGGTACGCATAAAAGTTTAAACATTTTCAACTTTTTTGATCAAGAAGCAGAGTCGCAGCGATCGTCAATGTCACTCAAAGTAGCCAATCAAATCAAGTAGGTTTGACCTCCGCTTTTTATGACATTTTCCCCTCCTCCTCTTGGAGCAAACATATTTCATTTGGTCGCTCGTATGTACACACAGCCCTGCTCCACAGGCGCTCCCAGCTGTTCTTTCCTCAGCTGTGTTCAGGTGTTTTTTTGAGGCGAGTTGCATCTCTGTGTGATCGGGTCCTAAGGGGGCCCCATCTGACAGCACTCACTCTCATCGCTCTGCTAAGAGTCACATGATTTATTCCTATGAAATGAATTATCTGTCTGAGAGTGAAAACAGAGGAGCAGTGGTGGAGCAGATAGTGAAGATGAAATGTAACAGTAAATGACCGAATGCTGCGAGTCTAGTCTTAACTATCGGGGAGAGATGTTCTTTATGTTGGAAATAATACTTCTGTGAACTTTGAAGATAAATGTTTATACAGAGCATTTTTTTGTAGGTGTCAGATTATTGATCACATATTGGTGATGAATGGTTGGAGGACCCCCCTGTGAAGGGGCCCAACAGACTGAATAATCCCCATTGGTTAGAACAATCTGACACAGCTATCTGACTGGAAGGAGACATTCAATAAGAGCTGATCATAGAGAATAACTACAGCAGACAGAGTTTGTCTTTATAAATCTATCTACTAGAATCACACACTGTGATTTCAATGCAGTAATTCTACTTATAGAGCTGCATAATAAGGTCTCTGGTCTGTGCTGATCTCTGCTGTGGGTGCAGCACAGATCAGCTGTCCCCTTCTGCAGAGCTCCACGTCGAAAATTCATTCAACTGCAGGACTTGGACCTTTCGAGGCTTCTAGCACTTTCAATATTCCAGTAAAAATGTCTTTCCGATATCACCAAGGCTCAAAATCCCGATCTGCCACTGAACGTTGCAGCGGTGTAAACTCTAGTAACCTCCGCTCTCTGCCATGGACGCCACTAGCGCACGTCAGTAATGCGGCCCCGATTAAACTGGCTCTGATAAATGCCTGATCAGTGCTAAATAAGACTTTTATTCTTAACGACTTTTTCACATCCCAGGGCCTAGATTTCCTTCTGGTGACTGAAACTTGACAGAACTCCAATGATGTAAGTCCACTTATTGAGCTTTCTCCAAATGAATGTTCCTTCTTTAACACGCCACGACCCTCCGGATGGGGCGGGGGTCTGGCAGCAGTTTTTAAAAACAAAGTGGGTACAGCAAACCCTCTTCTTATCATCATATTATATCGTCCTCCAAAATCAGATAAACATTTTATCACTGAGTTTGCAGACCTCTTATCGCAAATTGTGCCATCATTTGAAAGAATTTTAATACTGGGTGATTTTAATATCCATGTATGTTGTCCATCAAAACCACTTGTCGGTGAATTTTTAAACCTGATTGAATCATTTAATTTTGCACAGCATGTCTCAGGTCCCACTCATAAACATGGCCACACTTTGGACTTGGTCTTGTCTTGTGGTTTTCCTGTTAACAATTTGGAAATAATGGACCCTTGTCTTTCAGATCACAGTGCCATTATTTTTAATGTGTCTCTCTCTGACCTGTCATCAAATGGTCTCCTCCCCATGCTTTACTCTCGTTACATTAACTCTTCCACTGCCAGTTTATTCTCAGCTGCTTTCTTAGCTGCTCAAGATACTCTGTCCGTTGAAAATATTCCTACTGAACTCTGCACTGAGGATCACATTAAGTTATTTAATGCTACCTGCTCCTCAATTCTCAACCATATTGTTCCTCTCAAGATAAAAAAACCAAAGCCTAAATCACAGCCTTGGATTACTGAATCCACTAGAGCCCTAATGTGGAGCTGCAGACAAGCTGAACGCAAGTGGAAGCAGGATAAGCTCCAAATCTCACATGACATCCTTAAAGAGCGGCTGATCAGCTACCAAATTGCAGTCAAGGCAGCGAGAGCAAAACATTTCTCAGATATCATCTCAAAAGATCACCATAATCCTAAAGTCCTATTCAATATTATAAACTCTCTCACCTGCCCCCCTCCTGGATCCTCTCTAGACACTCCCCTTAGTAGAGCAGAAGACTTCCTAAAGTTCTTCACTGAAAAAGTTGCTGGCATTAGAAAAAATATCTCAGCCCCTACCAGGCACATCTCAGCCTCCCCGCCCTTCAACTGCTCTGCCCAGTTAAACTGTTTTGAGCCTATCACCTTCACCTCACTCAAAGAGACGGTTTTTAAAATGAAATCTGCCACCTGCCCCAGTGACATAGTACGTACCAAGCTCCTCAAATATTCCTTTGATATTACCGGCCCTTTTATCCTCTCCATTATAAACAGCTCTATGTCAACTGGTGCTGTTCCTCCCTCATTTAAACATGCTATAGTGCAGCCCTCATAATAGTATTTTAGACAAATTTCAATCAGGTTTCAGAGCAGCCCATAGCACAGAATCTACACTTCTCAAAATCCACAACGACCTTCTGCTTACAATGGACTCTGGAAACTGTGCTTTCCTGATCTCACTGGACCTTACTGCAGCAGTCGATACTGTCGACCACACAATTTTAATGAATCGCCTGTAGCATTGGGTTGGTGTTGGGGGCACAGCTCTGACTTGGTTTACATCATACCTGAACAACAGAACCTTCTCTGTAAACTTAACTAACGCCACATCCTCCCAATCTGGTCTGAGCTGTAGGATACCACAGGGATCCATCCTAGGCCCTCTGCTATTTTCACTATACATGCTTTCATTGGGTCAAATTATCCAGAAGCACAACCTCTCATACCACTTCTACGCAAATGACACTCAGCTTTATCTACCGGTCAAACCAAACAATCTCGCAGAACTCACCTCTCTTATACAATGCCTTGAAGGCATAAAACACTGGATGGCCCATAACTTCCTACAATTAAATGAGTCAAAAACCGAAGCTGTTCTTTTTGGCCCCCCCGACATCATCAAACAGGTCGCCAACAGCTTAGGTCAGTTATACAGCCACATTAGGCCCCACGACAGGAACCTTGGCTTTATCTTCGACTCAGGTTTTACATTTGATCGGCAGGTAAATCCAGTTGTCAAATCCAGTTTCTTTCAGCTCCGTACAATTTCCAAGCTAAAACCTATCCTCTCATTCAGTGACTTACAGACAGTAACCCATGCGCTCATTTCATCCCAGCTTGACTACTGCAATTGCTGGTCCAAAATGCTGCAGCAAGGCTGCTGACTGGAACCAAGAAGAGGGAGCATATCAGTCCTGTCCTAGCGTTCCTTCATTGGCTCCCAATACGATTCAGAATCGATTTTAAGATTGTGTTGTTTGTTTTTAAAGCCCTGAATGGCTTGGCCCCCCTTTAAATTACCAACCTCCTCAGGCCGTACACCTCATCTAGGCGCCTGGGCCTCCTGGCTGTTCCCCGCTCACGGCTCAAGCTAAAGGGAGATCCGGCCTTTTCAGTAAAAGCCTGTAAACTGTGGAACGGCCTCCTTCATTCCATCAGGTCTGCACCCTCTGTTGACTCTTTTAAGTCCTGTCTCAAGACATACTTTTATATTTTAGCATTTGAGTCCCCTGGTCCTGAATAGACCGTTTCTTTCAGGTTCCTTTGTTGCTTTCTTTATATATTCTTTCTTTATATATGTATGTATGTATACATATATATATATATATATATATATATATATATATATATATATTTCTCTCTTGTGGACATTGTGATCTCAAGTTGTTTTTTCTTTTTTCATGTATTGTACAGCACTTTGGTCAGCTGTAGCTGTTTTTAAATGTGCTTTATAATAAATATGACTTGACTTGACTTGACTTGCAGAGGAGTGTTTGTGTTGCTTGGCAACCGTCCAGTTTCAGAGAAGTTGTGGAACCAGTTGAGCTGATGGAGTGATTATTTTTAGTCCTAACTGATGAGGACAGACTCCACGCCCTCCCTCTGCTGTGTTAAACTGTACTGTTAGCATGTTAGCATAGCCTGCATGCTAACTGAGAGTCATTGTGTTCCCTGCACTTCTACTATAGTCAGAGCAGCTAATGAACCTGGTGGCTAACTGATAGCTTACAGCTCTTTTGACACTTCAATCAAACAGAGAGTCTTAAAAACAGTGAAAAGTGTCTCTTACCTTCAACACAGAGAACAGATCTGCGTCAGAACGAGACAGAGTCAGAGTCCTACTGAGACCAGGAAATACCACAGTTGGTTCATCAACATACCAACAGGTGATCAAAGGACACACCCTCCATTTCTCCCTGAAGGAAGTTTGAGTTCATTATTTTAAGATTCATGAGAAGAAATAAAAGTGTGTGTGATCAGAAGCAGCAGAGATCGTCTTCATGTTGAAACCTCAGCTGTCAATCAAGAGAAGAACTTTCAGACTGTCATTAAAAAAAGACAAAAACTTGAGTTATTTTTGACCATCGTCCTTTTTAAATGGTCTTCAGTGATCGATAAACTTCTTTGTTTTACATGTTTTATTTAATTGTCTAAAAACTGTCGACAGTTTCACAGTGAATGATCATTTACATCGTTAGTCAATCAATGGGACGCTCTTTGAAATGAATGAAAATCAAAATGTACCTGGTTCATCTGAATCTACAAAGTAACTATCAAAGCAGATTTCAAGTGTCAGTCACAGCCAATCGAAATCTGTTCGTGTTCACACCTGACGCAGGTATGACAGCACTAAAAAAGGGACTACTACAGGTGATGTACAGTACCTGTGTGTCACTGCTGAAGCTCCCCCTGCTGACAAACTACAATAACTAACTTCCTGTTTCCAACACCTGCATACTAGAGATGTAAAGATTAATCGTGAGGCAGTTAAAAATCGATTCAAAGGTGTCAACGTTCACTTTGATACTCTGAAAAACTGAATCGCAGTACTTTTTTTAAACAGCAGAGGGCGCCATCTATTCATGCTTCTCTTGTTTGACTTCCTACATCACTCACGTGAGCCTCAGCACCTGAAGAGCAGAGGAGGTTGGTTGTTACCTGGTTGTAACAAGCAGTCTTTATCATGGCAGCTGCAGTGCAAGATGTTGAAATTCACAGCTTCAGTCCACCTTAGTTTGCATATTTCCTCGGATTTATTCAAATAAATCCCTTCAATTCTTTTGAAACCACGTCTCTGCCTCATCAGTGTTCGAATCTGTGTGTCTTAATTATTTACATTTGGAGTTTCAAGTTCTGTATTTCCTGAGGTGCAAGCCCCCAGGTGGCGTTGTCGGTTATTATTTGACATAAGATATTACCATTCACCAACCCTTGCCACACTTACATTGGAAGGAGTCATTAAACAAAACTGCAACTCCTCCTCCTCTCTTATGCACTCTGGCCTCGCTTACAAAACTGAAGTTGGGAGGGGTTAACTCGATAAGAACAGCTGCACTGTTATTTTTTTCTAACCAAGTTTCAGTTAAAAACATAAAATCAAGCTTGTGCTCAATAATAAAATCATTGATTAAAAATGATTTCCCTGCCAGTGATCTAATGTTTAGTAGAGCCAGCTTCAGGGTCCTAGAAGCTTCGGCTGCTAACGTTTTTGGGACAGGTTGTGGCTCAAAAGGAATGGATGCTAAGTTTGACAAGTTTGCAAAATCACATAGCTGCCTTTTGTTTCTTGGCAGAGTCCCCTTTATTCTTCTATTACCTATCATCACAGAGATTTTGGAACCTACTGACGTGCAGGGCCCCGGCTTATCCTGGAAAGAGTCATGACTGCTGATATCCTTGCAGCCTGGACCCAAAACACATCAGTTTGACCTCTGAATGTTCTGCATTTCATCCTTATCAAGCTGAGGAGACAAAACACCCGCATGACTGAATGGGCATTACATGCAGTTGTAAGCCAGTTATTCAGTGCCAACAACCTGCTGAATCTCTCCTCTGCTCTTCTGACTGGTGGTATGGGGCCACTGATAAACACATCCACATCCAAGGGACTGACCATCCTCAGCAGACCAGTGAAGTCCTGTTTCAAGACTTCAGATTGTTGTTTTGTGACATCATTTGACCCAATGTGCAGTATGGCATTCTTCACAGTCGGGTGTTCAGCCACAATATGCAGGATCCTGTCTGCTAAATCAGAGACCATATCTCTGGGAAAACACAGTACTTCTGTGTTTTTACCGAACATCCTTTGTACATCTTTAACAGCAAAGTCACCCACAATCAGAGTTTCAAGCCCAGGCTTTAGCTTTCCCTGTAGCCGTTTACTTTTTGATATGTTTTCAGTCCTTACCCTGATGTCTGAGGATGGAGAACCAGATGAAGATCCAATGCTCTGCAACAGAGGGGAATATCTGTTCTATAGTTCCACATTAGGTTGTAGGGGAGGCTTGTTGCTAACCCTCCCTTTCACAGCTGTCCACGGCTGTGTCCTTCCAGATACCGGGGTTGAAGGGGCACTTTGCAGGGGAGGTACTGCAGGCCAGCCGGTCTCATCACATATCTCAGCTCACTGTGCTCTGCCTGTTAACCGTCCTCCCATTTCCCAGAGAAATGTATTAGACAATACAGAGCACACCTTTGTCATTGTAGAGGTCTCTGTTCTCTTTTGCCGTGTGTTAGCTTGCTCTTGTCCACTATTCTGTGTTAGTGGTAATGTGGTGTCATTCCTGCACAGTCCGTTGACTTCCACATTCACTTCTAGGGGATAAATCTTTGTCTCCAGCACTACATACTGCAGCTTAATTTCAGGTGTTAAAATCACATCCAGCAGTTTTCTTGGCCGGAGGAGCTCCTCTTTGTATCCACATGTTGTTGTTTGTCCTGATATATCTCTGATAACTGCAGCGAGCAGCCGTCGTCTGAATAAATCTTTAAGTTCCTGAAACTCGGACATCTGACACTCATCCAAGAGTCACAGGAAGAAAACTCAACTCATTGCTGATGATACTCTTCTTTAATTGGCAGGTGGCAACTAGCTTTAAGGTGCATTAGCGCCATCTACTATGCTGGAGTGTGGGCCAGGATACCTATAACTATTCAAAGAAAAAATAATAATAATAAAGAAAGAAAAGTAAATGAATTAATTAAATTATCTTAACTAGTCCAGTTTCTTTTAAAAATGTAAACAAAGCTTTATATTTTCCTTCCTCATTATTCAACACATTTTTAAGTCAATGTTACAATGCCTTATCATCAGCAAATAGTGATTGTCCAGTATCAGAATCCATTCCAGAAAACACATCATTAATCATTATTGAGAAGAGTGGGCTTATAACGTTCCCCTGAGGAGCTCCGTTATCTACCTTATATCTAGTTGATATAGCCACCCCCATCTTGACTTGAATATATCTATCAAATAAAAAATCTTTAATCCAGTTCAAACTTTTACTTGTTATTCCCATTTTGTGCAATTTGATAATTAATCCCTCTTTCCAAACCTCGTCATAGGCTTTTTGGACATCAAAAACACTTCCATTACCGACTCTTTATTAACCTGAGCTTTCCTTATTTCTGTCTCTAAACATACAACTGGATCCATTGTTCCCATCCCTTTCCTAAACCCACTCTGATATGATGAACGTAATCCTCTGGTTTCGATGAAATATGTAATTCTTTCCATGATTTTCCCGACATGGGTCCTCTCCTGCTTGAGCGGCTTTATAGTTTTTCCAAATGCTTATTCTGCCATTTTGAGCAGCTGTAGTTAATGTAGTCAATTTATTTCAGTTTAGCTTTAAGTAAAGTTTTCCTCCAGTGCCAACAGTCTTCTTTTTGACTTTGAAAAGGCCATTGATCCTTTTATCATCACTGTCACAGGTTGGTTTACAACTGTCAGGTCATTCTGTGTGTTTTTTAATTCAGTGCTTCCTCGACTTAAATAGGGCTTGAAGATAACAGAGGACACGCTTTGCAATTCAGCTGCTTTCTTTAGATATTTTTCCAATGTATGTATTGTCACATCTTAAACAATCCCTCAGGAGCTTACCAGGTTGTAAACCTTCAAACATAAAAGGACATGAACATGTTAATCAACGAAAGTCTTTTAAGAACATAAACATGCTAAATCAAATCAGTCTCAAATTTTGACACATTAACCATGCATCTTGTATCATCCTTACCTTCCTTTTTCTCATTTTAACACCAAACAAAACAAATCAGAATTTAAGTTAATATAACCATTAAATTAATCTGAATTTTAGTATCTATTCAGTTCTTTATCTTTTGTTTACAATTTAAACAAACCAGTTAAATGTGTTCAATATTAATTATTATTTACCCTTCTAATTTAATTGTTTCCTGTGAACACTACACTATAAAACCAGAATGCAGAGTGCATCACTATGAAATAAACAGCCTACATTAAATACATGTCACCATTCAAACATTCTGAACAGATAATTACCAAAGAACACAGCACACTTACCAAAGGTATCTCTGCTGTCTTCCTTTCATTGAATTCAGCCTGAAAGTGTCTCAGCCTCTCACCTCACTCCTGCTCTCACACACACCGCTGACACTCCTGTCTGTCAGTTAGAGCCACTCAGCAGGTTTACACACCTGGCTCACAAAGGTTACCTGATTTCCTGACCTGCTCAGTGCTGCTCTCCAGTGTTCAATACAAACTTTAAATAAAGGCTGACAACAGAGATAACCTGATAAGTAATAATAAAGCTGATTAACCTTTAAACACAAAGTAAATAAAAGCATATAAATATTTAAGTTTTCAGATTGTCCTTAGATTTTAACAAAACAAAGACTGATTTAAAAAAATCCCCCAGACACCAAACATTTGTTATATGGAAAATAACTTGTTTTTTTGTGTGTTTTTATCATTAAGAATATTATCATCATGTAATCAAACTGGCATATAAAGGGTTAAAATCCTGATAATTATTCAATATTTGATCGTTTTGATCAGGACTGAAGTTGATCAAAAGATTTATTATTACTATTTTTATAGCAGATTTTGGAAGTGAACATTTTTGTCCTTAATGACTCAAGAGGGTAGTACATTTTAAATCTGATGCTAAACAAAAACTAATAATGCATCAAAGTCAATATTTTGTATAATTTTTGACGTATCCAAGACCGATTCTAAAAAAATCCCACAGCCACCAAATATTTGTTATATGGAAAATAACTTTTTTTTTCATAAATAATAACAGTGATCAAGTAATGAAATTGGCATCTAAAGGGTTAAAATCCTCAAAATGATTGAATGTTTGGTAGTTTTGAGCAGGGCGGAAGTTGTTTAAGAGATTTATGCAGAAAAAAGCAACAAAAAAAGTAATCTGTTTTATTTTTATAGCAGATTTTTGGAAGTGGACATTTTTGTCCTCAATGACTGAAGAGGGTAGTAAATTAAACTGATGCCTGAGGGTTTAAAGTGTGTCTTATACAGCAGATTTGATGGTAATAACAGCTTATTTCAAGGACCTTCATATAAAGTGTTACCCAAGAAGAACTTAGACTGAGGTTCTGTCTGTGTTTAAACCATAGACTGTAAATATTACTGGACGAACCCTGACCCGTCTGTGACATAGGCAGAAAATGAGTCCAATCGACGGCCGCATCCATATTGGATTTGCAGTCTCAACCTAACTTCGGATCAACCTAGCGACAGCAGTAAGGCGGGACCGGCGGGACTTAGCTCCGCCCATTCAGCTCGACGTTAGCAGTCCACTTCACAGCATAGCTAACAGCTAGGCTGCTATCATCAACTATTCCTGCTCGTCCTGAGAAAACTCTACAAACAGTAAGTTAACATTTAACTTTTATACAACACAGTTAAAACGAATTATATTCAACCCAAATATTTAATTAAAGTCTTAAAACTACACTTTTTTAAATATACAATTATGTTTATGAGTTATTTATTAGAGAAGTTAGACTTTGTCAGTGTTAGCAGAGAAATACATTAACAAAGTTTTATCCATAGACTGTAAATATGAGACATCCAGAAGAAATCAATATTACAAAGCATACAGTTCATGTTACTGTTCTGACAAAAAGAGGAATGTCTGTGTCTTATATTTACTGATGTCAACAGTGATGTGGGTGAACATGACAATTGAAAAATAATTATTTAGTATTTATTATAAGACATTTGTTTTCTATAGAACCCCGTGAAGTCATGGAGTCTGTGGACAGTGTCAGCTTCACACCAAAAACTTTAAGTATTAGAAAAAATAGTGTTTAAGACTGGCATCTATTATTATGAGCTGCAGCTACCTTGTTCAATATTATTCCTGCAGATGTGGCTCATAACAAAAAAACAGCCTGAGCTGTCACATGTAGTTAACTGTACATTTCGTCTTGTCTGAGGCATTAATTGAACACCTTTGTATTTCTCCTATAGACACAGTGTGCATTATTGGTGACTTGTCCGTCGAGGTGCCCAGAGAGCTGCAGAGACAGAGGAAGAAACCTGAGCTTCAACGACATCTGCATTTGTTGGTTCTTCTGGGGTGGACTTCGGTTGCTTCTCTTCAACAGCTCGCTGTGAGGGAGGTCTCCCCCGGATGGCCTGAGTGATGTCACCCACAGGCTGAGAGCTGAGACGAGTTTTAAGCCTTTTGACAAACCGTTACACCGCGCCCGCCTGTCAAGCTGGTCAGCTACACGCCTTATTGTGAATAACTCTTATCCTTCATCAAAACATTCACCCCCCCCGTACAGTGTGTGTCGATCGAGACATGAGCTAATCACACCTATTTGTTTGTTTTGTACCAAGCTGTAAACATGTTAATCTCTGCTGTAAAAACAGACTTTTTTTAATGTTGTTTTTCAGATTAAATAAATATTTCTATATAAATGCACTCCTTTATGTCTACTTATGAGTATACATTTCAGATTTGAAATGATAAGACTAAAATGTGCATTAATGCTCAACTCAATAGCTTAGGGAAGGAAGTCTACTTTTACACAACTTCTTATTCTTTTGATAAATACTAATGTAGTTCATTTCTGAAAGTGGGATGGAACAGAGTCATTGCAAAAATATGCCCTTAAACACAGCCCCATTCTTAAATCAAGATACGTGGAGAGTAAATAAGATCAATAACTGGTGAATAAAAACACAGTTAAAAATGATTTAGAAATGTAGTCTTCCCTGATCAATATCACATAATATCAACTTCTCCCATCTAAACTGGACAAAGGGTTTTAAAATGGGAAGAAAATAGTTTGATTGCAAGTTGTTTGGAGGAGATCTAGTTTTATTTGAACAGCATGAATACAGTCTTCCAAGGTGCAAACCCTCCTCCTCCTCCTGAAGCCTGTGGAGCTCGTTGATGTACTGCTGTCTTATCTGCTGGCTATCTTCTCTCAGCAGAACTTCGACTGTTGAAAAGTCATTCAGAAGAAGCTCGAGCATGTGACATGGATCCAGGAGAACATGGACTTTTAGTGAGGGGTCTTCAGGATAACAAAGAAAGAGAGAAAAAATCAGTTATTCATTAAATCATTTTTTTGTTCTCATCTATTTTTCTGTATTCATCTGTGTGTAAGAGTACATTTATAAATTCAACAGTGTACTACCCAGAAAACAAAGGTACAGTATTCAGATAATCAATATCTATTCAAAGTTAAGAAGATAAACCTTGTTGTAATCGTGCTGTTTTCAGCTCTCTCACTCACACAATGATATTCCACATCAAATTGTCTCAGATTTTGTGAGGAAAAATTAAGCAGTTTATTGTGGATAGTACTTCATCTTAACATGAAACAAATATAATCTGAATTATTTAAATCATTAACAGGTCCCAACTCTCTGTGCTTTAGTACAGAACATACAGTAACTCATTTATTATTAACATGAGCTCAGTACATGGCTGTAGTCTTCAAACTATTTATTATACTTTATATCTATGTGCTTTATATCTTATTTTCATTCCACATGTTATTTATATTTCTACATCTATATTCTGTGTATGAGTTCAGTGAAAATTAATATGGTTATTAATATAGTTCTTAATGGTTACAGATGCTCTTACAAAGTGAAGTTTTTTTTATTTGTTAATAGTTTGCTCAAATCTTAAGACACTACATCAACCATGTAACTTTAATGTCATCCTCTATAACCTACACAGCACATTAGGTTCAGTTCAGTTTATGTTACTGACGGATAATTACTACACAAAGTTTGTTTTTTTAATGTCCACATTTCCGTGGAGTATAACATTCATCATAACGTCAGATAACCATATTTACAGTCTGTGGTTAACCACCGAGATGAACCTTTAGCTTCTAACATCACACAAACTCATTATTTTTCAACAACAACATCTTAACAACAAACATTTCTAAACCATTGACTGTAAATAATGTAAATAATGAGCTACACAGTTAGCCGACTGGTTTACAAGCTAACGCTAAACAAGCTAGGTCCGTAAATATAAACACATGAGTAAGCAGTAAATATAACACTACTATATCACTTACCGAGAAAAACTGAAGCATCAACTTGTTGGATGGTCTGTTAACCGCACAGCAAGCCATGTATGTTGTCAGATATGTGTTAAACAAACTCTCCAAACAAAGTAAAAAAGAGGAGAAATCAGACGGATCAAGCTGTTAGCCTCCTGACCTGCTGACCTGACAGACAGATGCAGCGCGCAGAGCTGTCAATCAAATCTGACACAACCAAATATGGGCATAGTCGTTTTCCTTAATAGAATAAAATCCGATGAGTTATAAAAAAATTCACCCCCCCCACAGTGTGAGGAGAAGGGGCCGTCAACTTCTCAGATACATCTCGTTTTTTGAACCAGGCTGTAAACATGTTGATTCCTGTGGTAAAAACGGGCTTTTTTGGCTGTGGGCTTATGGCACTTCCGGCGCTTCTGCAGCCAGCCTCAAGCGGAACCTCGAGGAACTGCAGTTTTTTGTACTTCCGCATAGGCTTCATTTTTCGAGACCGGAGGTTGCCCCTTGGTTTAAACAGATGTCATGAAACACTTTAGACTGTGTGTGGGGGGAGCGAGTGAGGAGAGAGAGTACGAGGTGAGAGAGTGTGTTCTTCAGGTGTGAGCGAGAGGCACGTTATGATGCCGGGGACCGGAGCAGAATAAGCAGGAGAATGTATCAACTTGGAGAGGGAGGGGGGCACGGGGGTAAACTCCCCCACTCACTCCTTTCACGCCGTTATCAGCCGCAACATGATACAGTGTTTGCCCCACACACACAAATACACACACACACACACACACACACACACACACACACACACACACACACACACACACACACACACACAACATGCTTAACATCCATTGGTCCATTCTTCTCTGTTTTACCAGTAACATCCCGTCATAACCATGCAGCTGAACAGAATAGACTTCATAATCTGATACTAATCAATATTTACTCTGGTGACAAATAGTGAAGGTAAGACAGAGCGTGAGATAAACACACAGACTGCTTTGACATCAGCAGTGATGTAGAAACAGTTCTGAACTGTTTCATCTGAAATAAAGATTCTTTAGTTCTTTATGTTCCAAACATTATCCATGGTTTGTTTGTTGGTGGGGAAAGAACTTTATATTTAACTTTCTTTATTCCAGTCCAGCTTCCTCAGACTAAAAGACTGAGAGCTATAGAACGAGCTCAGAGCTTTACAGCTTTAATGTGGAAACATACAGGAAAACTTTAAACCACCACCAAGGCCCATTTAATAAATGATTCATCAAGAAAACGTGATCTTAGATGAATAATGTGGATCAGCAGCACACTAACCTGAGAGTGTCCAGTCTACAGAGTGGACTCTTTAATCCAGTACACAGCAGCTTCACTCCTGAATCCTGCAGGTTGTTGTTGCTCAGGTCCAGCTCTCTCAGACTAGAGGACTGGGAGCTGAGGACTGAGGACAGAGCTTCACAGCTTCTCTCTGAGAGGTTACAACCACTCAGCCTGAAGAGGATTCAGAAGAACACAAATGAAAGCAATTACAAACTATAGTTGTTATTTCTGAATAAAGAGAACTACATTTGAACTGGATAGTTATGTGAGCACGTACAGAGCTTTGTTTGAAGCTTTGATCACAGGCAGCAGCCTCAGAAGAGCCTCCTCTGAAGCAGAGTATTTCTTCAGGTCAAACACGTCCAGATCTTTTTCTGATGACAGTAAGATGAAGACCAGAGCTGACCACTGAGCAGGAGACAGTTCATCTGTGGAGAGACGTCCTGATCTCAGGGACTGTTGGATCTCCTCCACTAGAGAACGATCATTCAGTTCATTCAGACAGTGGAACAGATTGATGCTTTTCTCTGCAGACAGATCCTCACTGATCTTCTCCTTGATGTACTTGACTGTTTTCTGATTAGTCTTTGAGCCACTTCCTGTGTGTGTCAGCAGACCTCGTATGAGATTCTGATTGGTCTCTAGAGAAAGACCGAGGAGGAAGCGGAGGAACAAGTCCAGGTGTCCATTAGGACTCTGTAAGGCCTGGTCCACAGCACTCTGATATAAATGTGTTGGGTTAGGTTTTTCTCTGAATAATTTAGACCACCAGGATGTTGTTTGATCTTCTGACATCAGATTGACTCCAGAGTTGATGAAGGTCAGATGGACATGAAGAGCAGCCAGAAACTCCTGAACACTCAGATGGATGAAGCAGAACACCTTGTCCTGGTACAGTCCTCTCTCCTCTTTAAAGATCTGTGTGAACACTCCTGAGTACACTGAGGCTGCTCTGATATCGATGCCACACTCTGTCAGGTCTGAGTCATAGAAGATCAGGTTTCCTTTCTGCAGCTGCTCAAAAGCCAGTTTTCCCAGAGACTTAATCATCTTCCTGCTCTCTGGACTCCAGTGTGGATCTGTCTCAGCTCCTCCATCATACTTGATGTTCTTCAGTTTGGACTGAACCACCAGGAAGTGGATGTACATCTCAGTCAGGGTCTTGGGCAGCTCTCCTCCCTCTCTGGTCTTCAGCACATCCTCCAGAACTGTAGCAGTGATCTAGCAGAAGACTGGGATGTGGCACATGATGTGGAGGCTTCTGGATGTCTTGATGTGGGAGATGATTCTGTCGGCTTCCTCCTCATTTCTGAATCTCTTCATGAAGTACTCCTCCTTCTGTGGGTCAGTGAACCCTCTGACCTCTGTCACCATGTCAACACACTCAGGAGGGATCTGATTGGCTGCTGCAGGTCGTGTGGTTATCCAGAGGTGAGCAGAGGGAAGCAGTTTCCCCCTGATGAGGTTAGTCAGCAGCACATCCACTGAGGTGGACTCTGTGACATCAGTCAGGGTCTCGTTGTTTTTAAAGTCCAGAGGAAGTCGACACTCATCCAGACCGTCAAAGATGAACACAACCTGGAACTCTTCAAACCTGCAGATTCCTGCTTCTTTGGTTTCAGGAAAGAAGTGATGAACAAGTTCCACCAAGCTGAACTTTTTCTTCTTCAGCACATTCAGCTCTCTGAAAGTGAATGGAAATGTGAAGTGTATGTTCTGGTTGTCTTTGTCTTCAGCCCAGTCCAGAGTGAACTTCTGTGTTAAGACTGTTTTCCCGATGCCAGCCACTCCCTTTGTCATCACTCTTCTGATTGGTTCATCTCTTCCAGGTGAGACTTTAAAGATGTCTTCTTGTCTGATGGTTGTTTCTGGTCTGTCTGGTTTCCTGGATGCTGTTTCAATCTGTCTGACCTCGTGTTCATCATTGACCTCTCCAGTCCCTCCCTCTGTGATGTAGAGCTCTGTGTAGATCTGGTTCAGAAGGGTTGGGTTTCCTGCTTTAGCAATCCCCTCAAACACACACTGGAACTTCTCCTTCAGGTTAGATTTGCGTTTACGCCGGCACTCTGCAGCGACTGTTCCTGAATAAAGAAAGAACTGAAATCAATGAACAGATCTTGATATAGATGACATGACTATCTGAGTTTGGAACTTTAAACCTCTTTGTCCTTTTTCTAAAATACTAAATCTGTTAAAATGTTCTTACTGCTCTGCAGACAGTCAGCCAGCTCCTCCTGCTTCATTCTCCTCAGGAAGTGGAGAGTGATCTTCAAAAATGCCTCTTTACAGCTTCTCCCCTGCTCTTCATCCTCACTCAGACTCTCTAAGCATTCTGGGTAATCTGGACTCAGAACCCTGTGGACTCTCTTCAGCTCGTTCTTCACAAAGGTGATGATGTTCTCCTCCAGCAGCTGGAACAGAAGGAGACACTGGATATTTAATACAAACTGGTAGAACTCAACATGTGGTTCATCTGTCAGTCTGAAGGTCAGCTGGTCTAAACAGAACAATAACTTAGAATTAAATTATTGTAATGGTAGTATATTAATTAACAGTGTGTTGAACACACCATAAAGATGGAGTCCAGGTCTGTTGGATTCTGCTGGTCTGATTGATCTCTGTGAACGTTGGAGCTCTCCTGTTGAACTCTGTGACAGGACATATTACACAAGAAAACAACAGGATATATATAATGAAACTCTGAGCCAAGATATGACTCTTTAAACAACATAGTCAGAACATTTACTTGATTTTTAATTCTCACCTTCCATCAGCAGGACATCCATCTTTAAAGTCAATAAGACGACTATTAGAGTTGTCACTCTTCATGGACACACAGCTGGGTCCAGGAGAGTCTGGTCTCTGTTCCTGCATCCTGATACAAAAAAATAAACAAAGAAAGATCATTTTTAATCAGATTGTTCCAGTTTAAACTGGCAGATGGATAATCAGTAATCAGGAGGCAGAGGTGAAGTTCTCCACAGTTCTCTCTGTTTCTATTAGAACAGTATCTCACTCAGAATACAGCCAACACTGTGTCTGTCCTCAAATTCTTTAGACTGATGAAAGTAAAGTTAACAGAAGACGACTTAAAGATAAACACAGCTCAGAAAGATTCTGTGGTTAGTAACTGAGATTTACAGATAGCAACATGCAGTAATATGATCTCACAAAGAGAGAGAGAGAGAGAGACAGAGATAGAGAGAGAGAGAGGGAGGAGATATAGGAGCTCAAGGTGCCAGTTCCCCCAGTAGTCTAAGCCTATAGCAGCATAACTAAGAGCTGGTCTACACCAGTTCCAGCCCTAACTATAAAATGTATAGTTACTTTTAATTCTATTCTTAAAAACACAGAGTGTGTCTGCCTCCCGTACCCCGACTGGAAGATGATTCCAGAGTAGAGGAGCCTGAAAACTGAAGGCTCTACCTCCCATAGTACATTTAGAGACCGAGCAGCATTTACAACAAGCAGCAAATACTATTAGGATACAGAACAGATCAAGATCAAGAACTTGTCCATATCAACTTCAGGAACCTCAACCTGGAACTCACTTCTGGGACAAAGTCTTCAGACTGACATCACTTCAGATGGGAATAAGTGCTGCTTGCACCATCACAGTAGTTTTTATATTGTGAGGAAGTCCAGAATATGGATCCTACAAGGTTTGTAAAAACACTCAAGAGCTTTGAAGATCTTTGTCTGCAGTCTTCATGATACGGCCCAAAAATAAATATTTCCTCAGATTTGTCTCTTTTTAAGGTTTGGCCTATTATTTTGACTTTGTCTAAGAATATTTAGCTTCTTTCTAGTAGGGCTGTTTTTGCTTTAAAGTCATAAAGTCCATCACACTGTCGGCTGGTTCTGTGTCAGGCAGGTTAAGTTCTGACAGGGTCGGGGAAATAGGGCGCAGGGAAGGACCCAAATGCAAAAATAAATGGACTCACAGCTGCAATAATATGATTCTTTTCCACATTTTACAGCCTTCAGGCAGGTCAGGGTTCAAATACAAACACTTCAAAAGAAAAAAACACAAAATAGAACCAAAGCACACAATGATCATGAAGTGGTGAGAAAACTAAATGAAGCTGATGAGGAAAATGAAGACAGGTGAGTAGAGTAGAAGGGAAGGTCTGGGCTATTGAAACCTAGAAGAGAAGGAGGTGAATTCTGAGGACCTCTGGTGGAGAAGTAGGAGAAACAGGAGAAAAGTACGAGTCCTGGGAGAGGTGAACATGGACTGAAGACTGAGAGTGATGTAAATGACTGAGGATGAAAGAGTGAGCCTACAGAAAAGAAGAACAGAGCTCTTTGTCAATTTCAGATCTCACCTTCCATCAGCAGGACGTCCATCTTTAAAGTTAATAGAGAGACCCATAGACCGATCACTCTTCATGGACACACAGCTGGGTCCAGGAGAGTCTGGTCTCTGTTCCTGCATCCTGATACAAAAAAAACAACATTATTAGTTACTGTGAGCAGCAGATGAGACAGTGATGATGATGATGATGATGATGATGATGGTGATGATGATGATGATGATGATGATGATGATGAAGGTGGAGAGATGTGAGTGTTGAGCTGTGACATGAAGAAGAGTCATGGACAGTTAGAGATCCTCACCTCAGAGCTTCATGTTCCTCACACAGAGAGGTTTTAGAGGGAGGGACTCCCTCCTCTGTGTCCTCACACTGATCCATAGCAGAGCGCCCCCTGCTGGGAGAGCTGCACTCTGTCACTACAACAACACTGATGGAGTTCAGCTGCTGAAGTCACATCCAGTCAAAGATCTTCAGCTGTGGAGAAAACAAAGATATGAAGCTGCTGATTCACCTTCATCATCATCATCATCACCTCACTGTCAGTCTACACACATCACATCTACCTGGTTCATCTTCATCATCATCATCATCATCATCACCTCACTGTCAGTCTACAAACATCACATCTACCTGGTTCACCTTCAAAAAGGGAAAGCCGCACCAGCAAAACCATGGTTATCTTATGGTCCAGCGTGATTGCTGGGCGTTCTTCTTTGCTGCTGCAAGACACATTTTTCTAGCAGTTTTTGGGTTCGCATAAAAGTTTAAACATTTTTCAACTTTTTTGATCAAGAAGCAGAGTCGCAGCGATCGTCAATGTCACTTTAAGTAGCCAATCAAATCAAGGAGGTTTGATATCCGCTTTTTGTGACATTTTCCCCTCCTCCTCTTGGAGCAAACATATTTCATTTGGTCGCCCGTATGCACACACAGCCCTGCTCCACAGGCGCTCCCAGCTGTTCTTTCTTCAGCTGTGTTCAGGTGTTTTTTTGAGGCGAGTTGCGTCTCTGTGTGATCGGGTCCTAAGGGGGCCCCATCTGACATCACTCACTCTCATCGCTCTGCTAAGAGTCACATGATTTATTCCTATGAAATGAATTATCTGTCTGAGAGTGAAAACAGAGGAGCAGTGGTGGAGCAGACAGTGAAGATGAAATGTAACAGTAAATGACCGAATGCTGCGAGTCTAGTCTTAACTATCGGGGAGAGATGTTCTTTATGTTGGAAATAATACTTCTGTGAACTTTGAAGATAAATGTTTATACAGAGCATTTTTTTGTAGGTGTCAGATTATTGATCACATATTGGTGATGAATGGTTGGAGGACCCCCCTGTGAAGGGGCCCAACAGACTGAATAATCCCCATTGGTTAGATCAATCTGACACAGCTATCTGACTGGAAGGAGACATTCAATAAGAGCTGATCATAGAGAATAACTACAGCAGACAGAGTTTGTCTTTATAAATCTATCTACTAGAATCACACACTGTGATTTCACTGCAGTAATTCTACTTATAGAGCTGCATAATAAGGTCTCTGGTCTGTGCTGATCTCTGCTGTGGGTGCAGCAGAGATCAGCTGTCCCCTTCTGCAGAGCTCCACGTCAAAAATTCATTCAACTGCATTACTTGGACCTTTCGAGGCTTCTAGCACTTTCAATATTCCAGTAAAAATGTCTTTCCGATATCACCGAGGCTCAAAATCCCGATCTGCCACTGAACGTTGCAGCGGTGTAAACTCTAGTAACCTCCGCTCTCTGCCATGAACGCCACTAGCGCACGTCAGTAATGCGGCCCCGATTAAACTGGCTCTGATAAATGCCTGATCAGTGCTAAATAAGACTTTTATTCTTAACGACTTTTTCACATCCCAGGGCCTAGATTTCCTTCTGGTGACTGAAACTTGACCGAACTCCAATGATGTAAGTCCACTTATTGAGCTTTCTCCAAATGAATGTTCCTTCTTTAACACGCCACGACCCTCCGGACGAGGCAGGGGTCAGGCAGCAGTTTTTAAAAACAAAGTGGGTACAGCAAACCCTCTTCTTATCATCAGATTATATCGTCCTCCAAAATCAGATAAACATTTTATCACTGAGTTTGCAGACCTCTTATCGCAAATTGTGCCATCATTTGAAAGAATTTTAATACTGGGTGATTTTAATATCCATGTATGTTGTCCATCAACACCACTTGTCGGTGAATTTTTAAACCTGATTGAATCATTTAATTTTGCACAGCATGTCTCAGGTCCCACTCATAAACATGGCCACACTTTGGACTTGGTCTGTCTTGTGGTCTTCCTGTTAACAATTTGGAAATAATGGACCCTTGTCTTTCAGATCACAGTGCCATTATTTTTAATGTGTCTCTCTCTGTCCTGTCATCAAATGGTCTCCTCCCCATGCTTTACTCTCGTTACATTAACTCTTCCACTGCCAGTTTATTCTCAGCTGCTCAAGATACTCTGTCCGTTGAAAATATTCCTACTGAACTCTGCACTGAGGATCACATTAAGTTATTTAATGAGCAGAGCAGCCCATAGCACAGAATCTGCACTTCTCAAAATCTACAATGACCTTCTGCTTACAATGGACTCTGGAAACTGTGCTTTCCTGATCTCACTGGACCTTACTGCAGCATTTGACACTGTCGACCACACAATTTTAATGAATCGCCTGTAGCATTGGGTTGGTGTTGGGGGCACAGCCCTGACTTGGTTTACATCATACCTGAACAACAGAACCTTCTCTGTAAACTTAACTAACGCCACATCCTCCCAATCTGGTCTGAGCTGTGGGATACCACAGGGATCCATCCTAGGCCCTCTACTATTTCCACTATACATGCTCCCATTGGGTCAAATTATCCAGAAGCACAACCTCTCATACCACTTCTACGCAAATGACACTCAGCTTTATCTACCGGTCAAACCAAACAATCTCGCAGAACTCACCTCTCTTATACAATGCCTTGAAGACATAAAACACTGGATGGCCCATAACTTCCTACAATTAAATGAGTCAAAAACTGAAGCTGTTGTTTTTGGCCCCCCCGACATCATCAAACAGGTCGCCAACAGCTTAGGTCACTTATACAGCCACATTAGGCCCCACGACAGGAACCTTGGCTTTATCTTCGACTCAGGCTTTACATTTGATCGGTAGGTAAATCCAGTTGTCAAATCCAGTTTCTTTCAGCGCCGTACAATTACCAAGCTAAAACCTATCCTCTCATTCAGAGACTTACAGACAGTAACCCATGCGCTCATTTCATCCCAGCTTGACTACTGCAATTGCTGGTCCAAAATGCTGCAGCAAGGCTGCTGACTGGAACCAAGAAGAGGGAGCATATCAGTCCTGTCCTAGCCTCCCTTCATTGGCTCCCAATACAATTCAGAATCGATTATAAGATTGTGTTGTTTGTTTTTAAAGCCCTGAATGGCTTGGCCCCCTTTTATATTACCAACCTCCTCAGGCCGTACACCTCATCTAGGTGCCTGAGATCATCAGACATGGGCCTCCTGGCTGTTCCCTGCTCACGGCTCAAGCTAAAGGGAGATCAGGCCTTTTCAGTAAAAGCCTGTAAACTGTGGAACGGCCTCCTTCATTCCATCAGGTCTGCACCCTCTGTTGACTCTTTTAAGTCCTGTCTCAAGACATACTTTTATATTTTAGCATTTGAGTCCTCTGGTCCTGAATAGACCGTTTCTTTCAGGTTCCTTTGTTGCTTTCTTTATATATTCTTTCTTTATATATGTATATATGTATACATATATATATATTTCTCTCTTGTGGACATTGTGATCTCAAGTTGTTTTTTCTTTTTTCATGTATTGTACAGCACTTTGGTCAGCTGTAGCTGTTTTTAAATGTGCTTTATAATAAATATGACTTGACTTGACTTGACTTGCAGAGGAGTGTTTGTTTTGCTTGGCAACCGTCCAGTTTCAGTTGTGGAACCAGTTGAGCTGATGGAGTGATTATTTCTAGTCCTAACTGATGAGGACAGACTCCACGCCCTCCCTCTGTTGTGTAAAACTGTACTGTTAGCATGTTAGCATGTTAGCATAGCCTGCATGCTAACTGAGAGTCATTGTGTTCCCTGCACTTCTACTATAGTCAGAGCAGCTAATGAACCTGGTGGCTAACTGTTAGCTTACAGCTCTTTTGACACTTAAATCAAACAGAGAGTCTTAAAAACAGTGAAAAGTGTCTCTTACCTTCAACACAGAGAACAGATCTGCGTCAGAACGAGACAGAGTCAGAGTCCTACTGAGACCAGGAAATACCACATCTGGCAGGTAATCAAAGGACACACCCTTCATTTCTCCCTGAAGGAAGTTTGAGTTCATTATTTTAAGATTCATGAGAAGAAATAAAAGTGTGTGTGATCATGTTGAAACCTCAGCTGTCAATCAAGAGAAGAACTTTCAGACTGTCATTAAAAAAAAGCCTCAGCACCTGAAGAGCAGAGGAGGTTGGTTGTAACCTGGTTGTAACAAGCAGTCTTTATCATGGCAGCTGCAGTGCAAGATGTTAAAATTCCGACCACACCACCATCTTATAAATCAGAGACAAAATGAAAGAGCTGAGAAGATAACAGAAAAGACAAAAACTGTGTGCAAATATTACAAGAAGACAGGGAACTACACAAATAGCCCAACAAACATGATGCAGCATTTAATCCACTCCACAATGAGAAGCTCCAATCACCTCCCCTTGTTAAAAACACATTAACAGGCAAACCCACACTGACAAGTCGGTTTGCAGCCCCTCTTGCCCAAACGATTGCAAGAGCAAGAGAGATTACGAGGTGCATTGGTGTTTTCATGGCAAAAGATTCCGTAGTTGAGAATGATGACTTTTGGTCAACACACTTTAGACTAAATATCACATCCCATCACTCCCGCATTTCAGTCAGTCTGTAATGCTGGCCAGGGCCGGCCCGTGGCATCGGCAGTATAGGCAAATGCTAGAGGCGCCAGCCTCCATAGGGGGCGCCGCTGGCGACCCAAGTGAGAGCTGCAGAAAAGTTGAAGATAAGAAGAAGAAATAGAAGGAAAAATTAGTTTAAATATCACTAAATATTATTTATCTAATATCATTTTCATGCTATTATTTAGTAATGAAAACACAACTATCACACATTTAAAAAGGCTCTATTTTCTTGCCTTCTGCTTGGCCCGGCACATCACAACACAGCTGCTCGTTACCTGTTCGTTACCTGTTCGTTACCTGCTCGTTACCTGTTCGTTACCTGTTCGTTACCTGCTCGTTACCTGCTCGTTACCTGTTCGTTACCTGCTCGTTACCTGTTTGTTACCTGCTCGTTACCTGCTCGTTACCTGTTCGTTACCTGCTCGTTACCTTTCAGCGCCGTACAATTTCCAAGCTAAAACCTATCCTCTCATTCAGTGACTTACAGACAGTAACCCATGCGCTCATTTCATCCCAGCTTGACTACTGAAATTGCTGGTCCAAAATGCTGCAGCAAGGCTGCTGACTGGAACCAAGAAGAGGGAGCATATCAGTCCTGTCCTAGCGTTCCTTCATTGGCTCCCAATACAATTCAGAATCGATTATAAGATTGTGTTATTTGTTTTTAAAGCCCTGAATGGCTTGGCCCCCTTTTATATTACCAACCTCCTCAGGCCATACACCTCATCTAGGCGCCTGAGATCATCAGACATGGGCCTCCTGGCTGTTCCCCGCTCACAGCTCAAGCTAAAGGGAGATCGGGCCTTTTCAGTAAAAGCCCCTAAACTGTGCAACAGCCTCCCTCATTCCATCAGGTCTGCACCCTCTGTTGACTCTTTTAAGTCCTGTCTCAAGACATACTTTTATATTTTAGCATTTGAGTCCTCTGGTCCTGAATAGACCGTTTCTTTCAGGTTCCTTTGTTGCTTTCTTTATATATTCTTTCTTTATATATGTATATATGTATACATATATATATATTTCTCTCTTGTGGACATTGTGATCTCAAGTTGTTTTTTCTTTTTTCATGTATTGTACAGCACTTTGGTCAGCTGTAGCTGTTTTTAAATGTGCTTTATAATAAATATGACTTGACTTGACTTGACTTGACTTGCAGAGGAGTGTTTGTTTTGCTTGGCAACCGTCCAGTTTCAGTTGTGGAATCAGTTGAGCTGATGGAGTGATTATTTCTAGTCCTAACTGATGAGGACAGACTCCACGCCCTCCCTCTGTTGTGTAAAACTGTACTGTTAGCATGTTAGCATGTTAGCATAGCCTGCATGCTAACTGAGAGTCATTGTGTTCCCTGCACTTCTACTATAGTCAGAGCAGCGAATGAACCTGGTGGCTAACTGTTAGCTTACAGCTCTTTTGACACTTAAATCAAACAGAGAGTCTTAAAAACAGTGAAAAGTGTCTCTTACCTTCAACACAGAGAACAGATCTGCGTCAGAACGAGACAGAGTCAGAGTCCTACTGAGACCAGGAAATATCACATCTGGCAGGTAATCAAAGGACACACCCTTCATTCTTCATTTCTCCCTGAAGGAAGTTTGAGTTCATTATTTTAAGATTCATGAGAAGAAATAAAAGTGTGTGTGATCATGTTGAAACCTCAGCTGTCAATCAAGAGAAGAACTTTCAGACTGTCATTAAAAAAAGCCTCAGCACCTGAAGAGCAGAGGAGGTTTGTTGTAACCTGGTTTTAACAAGCAGTCTTTATCATGGCAGCTGCAGTGCAAGATGTTAAAATTCCGACCACACCACCGTCTTATAAATCAGAGACAAAATGAAAGAGCTGAGAAGATAAGAGAAAAGACAAAAACTGTGTGCAAATATTACAAGAAGACAGGGAACTACACAAATAGCCCAACAAACATGATGCAGCATTTAATCCACTCCACAATGAGAAGCTCCAATCACCTCCCCTTGTTAAAAACACATTAACAGGCAAACCCACACTGACAAGCCGGTTTGCAGCCCCTCTTGCCCAAACGATTGCAAGAGCAAGAGAGATTACGAGGTGCATTGGTGTTTTCATGGCAAAAGATTCCGTAGTTGAGAATGATGACTTTTGGTCAACACACTTTAGACTAAATATCACATCCCATCACTCCCGCATTTCAGTCAGTCTGTAATGCTGGCCAGGGCCGGCCAGTGGCATCGGCAGTATAGGCAAATGCTAGAGGCGCCAGCCTCCATAGGGGGCGCCGCTGGCGACCCAAATGAGAGCTGCAGAAAAGTTGAAGATAAGAAGAAGAAATAGAAGGAAAAATTAGTTTAAATATCACTAAATATTATTTATCTAAAATCATTTTCATGCTATTATTTAGTAATGAAAACACAACTATCACACATTTAAAAAGGCTCTATTTTCTTGCCTTCTGCTTGGCCCGGCACATCACAACACAGCTGCTCGTTACCTGTTCGTTACCTGCTCGTTACCTGTTCGTTACCTGTTCGTTACCTGCTCGTTACCTGCTCGTTACCTGCTCGTTACCTGCTCGTTGTGGGGGAGGAGGGCAGGTGATTTATTAGAAGTAAGTGACACTGACCATACTGGTTAACATGAAGTCTATAAACATCCATAATGTAAAAAACAACAACAACAAAGGCTTCGGAGCCCAGGGACGAAAAAGAAGAAGAGGAGAAAAAATGTGAAAAAGACACAGAGGTAACGTGCTGCACGGATCAATTATTTATCTGTTGTAGTTAAGATAGCTCGTTATTTCAATTCAATTCAATTCAATTCAAAAAACTTTATTTGTCCCCGGGGGGACACAGAGCAGTAAATTAACAACAGTGCAAGTAGACAAAACATTTTAACCTAAATATAAAGTGTCAATTTAAATACAACTTAAAGCTTAAACTTAACTTAAAAATACAAAATATAAAATATAAAGGAGTAGATATGAGTGGACAGTGATCGGACTAACAGATGTAAACAGATGTAAACAGAACTATGTGCAGTAAACGAGAAATAAATAAATATATACAGAGCTATGTGCAAGTAGGCAAATACTAAATGATAAGTTAATAAGGTGCATGGTGAATAATGGAACAACAGAACTAATATATACAATATAACTGTAAGGTAAAAATGAGATAAATAAAGTGACCGTAGTGCAATGATGGATAAGAAACAACAGGAATAAATTAAACAGAACTGTATGAATACTGATATAAAATGGATAGAATAAAGTGATGTAGTGCATGAGACCAGATAAAGCAGAGGCAGTTAAGGTGCATGTCAAATATAAAGGAAGTAAAAAAGCAAAGTTCACAGCTGAGAGTCTGCATTGAGTGAGAGGTGTTGGTTGGTGGATCATCATTGATGGATGATAGTAACGTCAATGATTCCTAGCTCGAGTTAACATCCGTTATTTCCACTGTACTTTTATAAGGTACAGATTATTCATGTTAAGAAAATAACCAGTTTAAGAAAATACACTTCTTCTTTTGTATAGTAGGCTACGTTGTTTGGGACACAAAACCTACTTTTATATTTATTTACATTTCTGTACTTAGTTAGCTTTCACCATAGTAGATTAACATGTTTATTTTCCTCCTCCTGTTGTCATTAATAGTTTTAAGCTCTTGCCTTTAGAGTATTGATGTCTAAGAGCATGAATGCATTTTGTGAAAGAAGTCCTCACTGAATAGATATGTGTGCATGCTGTAGGTCTGGTTGCAAGGAAAACTATTGAGTTGAGTTTTCTGTACTGCTCAGAAGAGAAAATAATATTTAAATAAAACACTTTATTACAAAATGCAGATTGTTTCACAAATATTCATCTTCTCTCTCCAGATGCAATCAGAAACATTTAAATCCATCCCCTGCCGTCCCTGGGCTGCCTGTGACCACTTCTGCTCCCTAAACTGTTTGATATTGTTTGTTCTGTAACACTAGTTATTTGTATTTATTTTATTTTTTATTTACTTATAAGAAATATTAGTGTTATTACCATTTTATTAATGTTTGTCTATAAGTATTTTTTATTTTTTAAATAAAGAAATTCTGTGCCCCCTACCTAACCTAACCCTAACCCTACCCTATTCGCTTCTTTTCACCATTGATATCGACAGCTTGTACACGAATATTGATATTTGAGAAAGCATACAAGCCGTAAAAAACATATTTAAAAAACATCCGGGTAAAAAGAGACCAGAAAAGGAATTGATACGATTGCTGGAAATCAATTTGACTCGAAATCCTCACACTAAGGAGGATTTTGATAACTTTTTTACCACTCTGAACAATCACAATGCGTCCATTTCATTGAAGTCTACCACAAGCTACACCTCGGTAGACTTTCTTGACACTACCACATACAAAGGTAAAATTTCCAGAAAACAAACAAATTGGACATTAAAGTATGTTTCAAGGAGACAGATAGTCATGCTCTACTCCACAAAACTAGCCACCATCCTAAACACACCTATGCTGGGCTGGTAAAGTCTCAACTGCTGAGATTTCACAGAATATGTGGCGACAAAGAGGACTTTAAACAGGCCACTAAAACGCTGTTCTCAGCACTGGCCACCAGAGGGTATTCCTGCTGCTTTCTTAGAAGGTCCTTCAAGACATTTCAGGAAACAAAACCCCAATTGCTTTCCTCTATTTTGCTCTTTGTTACTACTTTCTCTCCAGCAACGATTAAATTGGTCAGAATTATTAAAAATAATTTTCAAAACATCATCGCAGAAACCGAGATTTTACGAGACCACAGAATCATTGCAGCGTTCAGAAAAAACAGGAACCGCAGATACAATAAAAATGTTTTTAAAATGAAATATATGGGAAGCCCACACACCAAAAACTGTGTATACCTGATCAGTTGTAAACGCTGCGGATTACAATACTTAGACTTAGACTTAGACTTAGACTTTCTTTATTGTCATTCAAACTTGTACTTTACAGTGCAGATAAGAACTAAATTTCGTTGCATTTGGCTCGTTGTAGTGCAGGATAAAAACAGCAGCTTGTATTTACATATAAAAAATAAAAATAAGGTGCAGATATAAATAGATATAAAAAGAAAAACTATGAGTAAAAATACTATACAGATAAATATATTGCACGTTATATTGTATTTTACAGTCCAGTGAGGTAGTCCTGTGTGGGGGTTTGAGGGGGAATGGAGGGATTATTTTTTCCTGTTCAAAAGTCTTGTGGCCTGTGGGAAGAAGCTGTTACAGAACCTGGAAGTTCTGCTTCAGAGGCTGCGGAACCTCTTTCCAGAGTCCAGCAGCGAAAACAGTCCTTGGTGGGGATTTTCTGAGCCCTGGTCAGACAGCGGATCTTTGCGATCTCCTGGATGGGAGGAAGTGGAGTCTTAATGATCTTTTCCGCCGTCCTCACCACTCTCTGCAGGGACTTCCAGTCGGAGGCACTGCAGGCTCCGGACCAGACAGAGATGCAGTTTGTTATGATGCTCTCTATAGTGCCTCTGTAGAAGGTGGTGAGAATAGGAGGAGGGAGGTGTGCTCTCTTCATCCGACGCAGAAAGTGCATGCGCTGCTGCGCTTTTTTCACAAGAGCGCCGGTGTGAAGGGACCAGGTCAGAGTGTCTGTTATCTGCACCCCCAGGAACTTTGTGCTGCTAATTCTCTCCACTGCTGTGCCGTTGATGAGGAGTGGTGTGTGGCTGGGCTGGCGCCTCCTCACACATCTACATACACACTCATCTGCACACACACACATTTACACCTCATCCACAAGCCTTGCTTGATAATGTTTGTTGCTTAGATTAGTTTATAATAGTTATTTGTTTAATTAAGTTCATTGATTTTGGATTTATGTTGCTTTGTTTAAATAAATTCTGTTATAATTTAAGAGAGCAGTTGTTTGTGGTTACTGGTGTATTTGCATTGTGATATAAGCTGGGTGCGAAGGCTTTGTGTACGGATTTCACGCCTTCAATTTATTAAATATAGTTATTCATTATTAATAATATTAGTAATTAAATAACTAATTTGAGACTGATTTGAGTGATATTTTGGTTATATTTACCTGATTACAGGTTGGTGCCCCAAAACGAGATTAAACATAGTTTAATGATGTTTTATTTATATTATTAATAATTAAGTTTAATTATTAAAGAATATAACCAAAGTTGACTTGATACAACCCCAACAATAGTCAGTAGTTCTACATCAGGAGAGCAGTGACTTGAGACTATCTCACCGTTGTTGCACCAGTTGTTGTTGGTGAATATGCAAACACCGCCGCCTCGGGATTTACCAGTCCCTCTATGCTAACTGCCTCATCTGGAACGGATGGTTTCAGCCACGTTTCTGTGAGAAATATGGTGCAGCAGTCTCTCATCTCCCGTTTTGCAGTTAAATCCAGCTTCAGGTAGTCCAGTTTGTTCTCCAGGGAGCGGACATTAGAAAGCAGGATGGAAGGAAGCGGCGTTCTGTGCGGGTTAGCTTTTAGCTTGGTTGTTAGCCCCGCTCGGCATCCCCGTTTTTGCTTCCGGTCACACCGCTTCCGTCTCCTCCGCTGGCAGACTCCGCTGGTACGAGGCTCCGCTGCTTCACAGGCCGCTGGATGTAGCCGGCGTAGTATTCCGAGGCTACGTAGAAGGTCCAGGCGGAACAGGCGCATGCTCAGTGTAGTAGCCGGGTTGGACAGCACCTTAACAAACTCATGGTTAAGAGTTTGAAAGTAAGATTAGATGAAGAATCTGCTGATTTAACACAGGAAAAGTTACGGTTGACACCTGGAAATCGGAGGCGAGGGATATCCCTGGATGACACGGGGAAACTCAACAGATCTGTGAAAGCTATCGCGGGTAGGCACAGCTATGCTGTGAACAGACCAGAATGGGGTGACTCAGAAGAGATTAAAAGTGAGGACAGTATGGAGATCAGTCAGGGAAGTGAGAGAACAAGAGACAAAAGAGGCAATTCTTTTGAGCTCGTTGGTATAAAGAAACAAAGGAAACTACGATCTGGAGGAGGAAGTGGGGAAATCAGGGTTGAAGAGAAGGAATTTCTCAGAAAGTTATGTTGGGATATATGACCTACAATGTAAGGGAATATATACCCAGACCAATGAGATGCTTTAACTGTCAAAGATTTGGACACACTGCTCAGACATGTAAGGGAAGGAGAAGGTGAGCAAGGTGTGGGGAGGATCATGAATATGAGCAGTGTAAAACAGGTATGCAACCAAAGTGTTGTAACTGTGGAGGAAATCACAGTGTGGCATATGTGAGGTGATGAAAACGGAGGTGCAGGTTCAACAAGTCAGAGTGCACAATACAATCACATATGCAGAAGCTGTGAAGGTGGTGAAACAGGGGAGAGGGAGAGAGATGGAAGATACAAATGAAGGCCAGAAGAACAAACAGCCAGAACAAACAGAAGAAGGGAAAGTGTGCGTGGATCTGAAGAAACTGGTTACATTCATAGCAGGGGTCATAAACGCCACAATGGAAACAAAATCAAACACTGAAAGAAAACAAATATTAGTAAAAGTGGCAGCAAATCATCTAAACATGAACAAACTGACATGGGAGGAAGTGAGAAATGATCTCAATGCCCAGGCTCATCAAGAAACATCATGTATAGGATAGCAAAAGACCCACCATGGTTCTTTTATTACAATGAAACGCAATGAGCTTTTCAAAGAATTTTAACCATTTATAGGTCCATTACCAAGATTACCAGATGTTATCTGTGTGCAACAAACATGGTTGTAAAGTCACTTAGATTTCAGAATTAACAATTACTCTGCTGTTAGGTGTGATGGGGGAGGGGGGAGGAGAATGTGCTACATTTATTAAAGGAAATCTTTCATTCAGAGCAGTTAGTAAAGGGAGAGAGGGAGGATTCATACTCATAGAAATGTGGACGGATGTAGGACAGACAACTATTATCAATTATTATAATGAAACTAGATCTCATCAAATGAAAGCAAATACAGGGACAGACTAAAAACCATGTGGTCTGGAGTGGAGATTTGAACTCACACAGCACATTGTGGGGAGGGAAAAGACGGATACTAAATAATAGAGCAACTTTAGGAAGACAGTCACTTGGTATGTATAAATGATGGTAGAGGAACACAAATAAATATTCATACAGGAAACAGTTCAGCACTAGATCTGATGCTGGTTTCAAGAGAATTGGCAGGAATATGTGAGTGGAAAATATGGGAAGAAACAACAGTTGGAAGTGACCCGTTTTCCAATATTTTAGAATATATATGTGGATAGAGAGGTAAAGGAGGAGGAACGAGAGGAACAGTGAGTATTCAGTAAAGATAAATGAGATCACTTTCAGGATGTGAAAGGGGAAGTGGGGAAATAGACATCACTCGAGACATAGAAGAGGTAATTGAGTAGTTTTTTGTGTACTTTTACTTTTAAAGTAGATTTTAAAATCTGTACTTTTACTTTTACTTTAGTAGGATTTTTTTATTTTACATTTTATTTTTTATTTCACATTTTAAATCCCATCCGTTACTGAGTAATGGCTGAGGCTCCTCCACTGTCAGGACCGGAAATACACGCAAACAACTTCAAAATAAAACCAGGCGGCACTTCCGGTTTAACGTTTCATTCATTTAAAACTAATTTACGGGAATTCACACAAAATACTTCAATATAAAACTGGGGAGTTACATCCATTTGAAACGTTTTAGTCATTTATTTATATGAACATAAATACATTTAACGAATATAAATAAATGTAACTCATTACTCAACATCCTCTTTTTTACAATCTCTAATTTATTCGGTTAAGACGAGAGATGAACAGCAGAGTGAATTAGTGCAGAGAAAAATGCTTATCGAGTCTGCAGTTAAGGCTCTCTTCTTGGAAAAACATCTCATACAAAATTCCTTCTTTAAATATTAAAGTGAAGCATAGAAGTGCAAGAAGCCTTATTTAATATTTTTTAGGACAAAATAAAATAAGCTGATATGTCTAACTAAACTGAAGGATGACATTAATGACATTAAAGCCAATAAATAAATAATTAAAGCAATGTGGGGATGCATGAAGGCAGGCATAGTTAGTCACTATTCATGTTTACAATAAGTCATGATGTCATGACATTAATATATATAATAGGCCTATTTATCATGTTTCATTCTGTTGACATATTTCACAACAGGAAGTTCTCCTGCACTCCTTCATAAAGTCATCATTTCACTCTTAGACTGTACAGCGGCACTATTGTCTGAATATAGTTTAACTTTTATTTGTCATCATAGTTTGAGCTTACCTCGTGCATTTTAATTTGTGGGAAAAGACACTACCATTGTAATAAAAGCTGCTGATAAAGGAGGTGCTATTTGTATTTTAAAACGGGCTAACTATATAAATGAAGTGGAGCGACAGTTGTCAGATCCCGTTTGCTATGAAAAGACAGACAAAGACCCAAGAGCCATAAAAGTGCAGAAAACAGCAAAATATAAAAGCAAATATTGATCATTTTATTGCAGATTTTGTGTGTACATTTTGGCCATGAAGGTGTCCATAAAAAAGAATAATGCAATCAAATAAATGTTGTTGCTAGTCTTTGACATATCAAAGACTCTAATCACCATTCAACTAATAACATTGCATTTAAAGGGTTACAATTCAGAAAATAATTGAATGTTTTGAGCAAGTCGAAAGTTGTTTAACTTTAACTAACGCAGTCGAAAAATATAAATACATTTTAGGAGGGCACAATGTTCCAGCAGTGGTGTTGTTTTACCTTTATATGCTGTAGAAGAAGCTCGTCACGAGGCAGGATACTGCTCGCCACTGTGGCGGCGATAAGCATGAAGAACTCCAAACTCTGTACACTTCCCTGACAAAGTCAGTTAAATTAGAATGATTACAGCCAAAAATGAAAAACATTGATAAACGAATACGAGGCAGCAAAGATATATTCCAATACCGTTTAATTCCTGGATACACCACAAAGCATCATCTCTGACTTAAAATAAAACTTGTAAACTAAAAGTGGTACCAAATGTGTTTTTATTTATCAATATTTCAGCTCTTGTTTTCTTGCTGTCAATTTTCAGATATTTGTTTGAATCTTAAACACGTTAAAAAAAACGTTTTTTGTTTTATTCTTGTAAATTTACAACTTTAATTAGTCAGTTTTTAATTGACAAGCACTTCCTGTTATTTTGCGCCTTTTTTCTTCTTTTGAATTCAGCAGGCTCTCATCTGGTCACAAGACATAAAGAAAGTGCGGATGACTGGTGCCCCTTTCCCTCCATTTAACTCATCAATTTAATTTGGTTGACAAAGGTAAGGAGAGTTATTTTATACTGTAATGTTTATGACTTGTGGGTGTATGCTACGTTACACAACAAAATTAGCAAGCAAAGTAATACAGAGAGACAGAGACGCAGTAGCGGCGGAAAGGTAAATTATGCATGTTATGTTAGGCTATAGTGTGATGGTATTACGCAACGATATCAGAAAGATATCACGAGTAGTTACACTGAGAAAACCACAAGCTTTATTTTGAAAGTTACTGAAGAGGAAAGAGGAATCGCTCGCGCGGGGAGGGATGTAAACAACATGGTCATAGTTTTCTCATTCAGCAGCTAAAGGTACGATAACATGTGTTGAAAAATGCGAGGAGAGAAATTGGCAATGCGACGACAGTGTCTTGAACCGTAATTTTTCAGCACAGCCGATCATGACAGATTTGAGTTTCGTGAATTGACGACCACGCTCCATTAAAAAACACAAAATTTATCACGACCGAGAGCTGTTAGCCCAGAGCTGCTAAATCACACATTGACTGTGACTGTGTCTGTGATACTGCAAGCTCTCACGCATTCCTTTTTTTTCATGTGCTGAAAAGCATAAATTGCTCCTCTTTATTTAATCCTCTCTAATTTACAGTATTTCCTCACTCGCTGCTTGCTGACACCGAGCTGTCACTAGCAGGCTACACTACATTTTTACAGTTTCCCTCTGTGTTCATTCTATTATTGATTATGCAAAGAAGATGTCTTACTTTTTTTTTTTTAACTATGCATTAACTACTTAATAATTAGAGCTACTTACTTATTTTTTAGATACGTTGATAAGGTAATTCAAAGTGAATTTGTGAATGTTGTTAAAAACTATACTTTTGTCATACATGAAACATGCAGGATAAAGTAATCCTAGGAGGTTAATCCACTACATTAAGAATATATATTCACTCGTGGAAGTTTAGTTTTAAAGTGCAAACACTTTTCATAGGCTGAACTGGGTTCTTTCTCTCTCTGCCTTTGCTAGTTGTGATAAAAAATATCTATTGATTTTATTCCATGTAAAAATGTAACTTTTTTTTTTTTACAAATCCGTCTTCCTTATATTTAATGTAACCAAAATAAGCAGATACTATCTCAAACATTTTTGTATGAAAGTTACTTTCAACAATTGCCACAAAATCACGAAAGCATTTTTATTTAATACATTTTATCAGATATATTAAGTAAAATATACATGACTAAGGAATCATTTATTACAGCGTAACGCAGCAGAAAAATATAAATACATCTGAGTAAAATGCAACATTGATGGTTAAGACTAAAGAAGTCTTATCCTAATTCTAATTTAAAATGAGATGCAACGTTTTTCATCAAACTCATTGGGTATATTATGAGCATTAGGACAAGAATTTCTACATTTCATCCAGAATTCATGTTTAGAATAGAACTAAAGAGACAAAGAGAACACTTCCAGAAGAACTCTGAAAATCTAATTATAACTTTTACTAGCCCTTCAATACAAGCTATATTACACATGTAATTGAGAGGGTGATGTTTTTATATTCAAATAAGAGCAAAGGCACATCTCTAATTTAAATTTTTCTGTATTATCTTCTAGGTGTCTCCAGATGAGATGGCGGTGTAAAATCTGTGGATTCATAGCGACGACAAGGGGTGATCTTCTGACCCATTACAGACTACAGCACAGGACATTTGAAATTGGAAATCTGGTACCTTGTCTTGTTCTTGATTGTCCATGCTCCTTTAAAACTTTGAATGCCCTACGCACACATCTTTCAAGATATCATCCAGAAGATGAAACTAGAGGGCCAGGAGTCATCTTCTGTTTTACATGTTTAATTTGCTCAACTCAACATCCCTCTAAAAAAGAATATTTTCTTCACCTTGGTAATCACCTGAGGAGATATGAAACTGTAGAGTGTGTTTTTGTTGGATGCACATCTTTTGTTGGCATCATCTTCTGTATGTTAAAGGCTGCTTGAAATGCTGTACCTTTAATAAAGTCTGATAAAAAGTGTTACTTTCGTCAAGCATTAAATGTCATTGTATCTTACTTAAGTAATATTTATTCTGTATTTTCTGATCGACTAATTCTAATCTCACACTAAAATGTAGGTCATAACGCGAACATGTATGTAATTGCCAAGAAATTATTATATTTACAATTTAATTCATTTTATTAAGGAAAATTAAAAAATGCATTGAATATAAAGATTAGTATTACTCAATTATATATCATTTATATATCAAATTTAATTATTTATATCAGTACCTTTTACTAATTTAGACATTTCTCTTATTGATATCTACTTAATGTTTTTGTTTAAATTTGGTTAATTTATTTTTGTGCTTTATTTGAATCTACTCAGTTTAAACAAGTAATTCTTAAGGGTCTGATTTGAGTAACATTAACTCAACTTTTAACATAGTTAGATTTAATTAATAATATTACGTGCAATCTGTTGCCTCAATTTTATAGAGTAGTTATGGTGTATCTTTTTTTTTTTTTACAGTGTAGTTAAAGTTAAACAACTTTCGACTTGCTCAAAACATTCAATTATTTTCTGAATTGTAACCCTTTAAATGCAAAGTTATTAGTTGAATGATGATTAGAGTCTTGGATATGTGACAAACTAGTAACAAAGTTGATTTGATTGCATTAGTCTTTTCTATTTAACCTCTGGACACCTTGGTTGCCAAAATGTTCTCACAAAATCTGCAATAGAATGATCAATATTTGCTTTTGTATTTTGCTGTTTTCTACACTTTCTATGAGCTTCTTGTTGTGCAGATCTTGTTTTTACTAAGCAGTCTTTGTTTTTCTTTTGTTTTTTTGGTTTCTCAACAATAGTCAAAGAGCCGATTTCTTCTGTCGTTGTCAGATTCTTCACAGGAGGCTTTGCCCGAGAACAGGTACTTAACTTTATTTGGATGCATTTCTTTGTTTCTTCTATTTTGTAAAATATTTGTATTAATATTTTGTGTTCACTCTATATTATAAAATGCCCATTGTTTCACAAATGCTCATCTTCTCTCTCCAGATGCAATCATAAAACAATTAACCGGTTTCCAACGGTGGCGCTGCTCTGTAGCGACCCGGGCTGCCTCATGCTAAGAACCCAAAGTATTTATATACTTAATAATGTTATCGTTTTATGTTTGATGTGAAGGATGATGTTGATGTTTTTATGGCTGCAGCACGGGTGAAGAGCTGAAGACAAATTTCTCACTTTGTGAGACAATAAAGTTAATCCTGTCCCCTGCTATCCCTCGGCCATCTGTGACCACTTCTACTCCCTGCACTGTTTGATATTGTTTGTTCTGTTAAACTAGTTATTTGTATTTATTTATATTAAATTTTAGAGTTATTACCATTTTATTCATGTTTGTTTAGAAGTACTTTTTATTTTTTAAATAAATTCTGTTGAATATAAAGATGTATGAATGTTTTCATTAAGTCTATGAATATTGTCTTTGATGGTTAAACTCTGCAATATAAGGGGCAACCGCTGAAATCTGCATAAATACAAATTTCTTGCAATAAATTCTGACTACAGCGATGTGATTGTTGCAAATCCTTTCATTGGGATAACAATGCAACTGAATTTACTTGCACAGCCCTATAGCCTACCCTGACCTATGTTTTAATTCTGTTCTTTTAAAGGAGGATTATTATGATTCCAAAGAGGTGGAGAATCTCAAGTCCCTGGAAGAAATACGACTGCAGACATTCACTTTAAACTTGAAAAATAAGGAACTGAAGACTGGTAAGAGACCACGTAGGTGCTCAGAGTGCAGTAAAAGATTTAACGTAAAAGGAATCTTGACCAGACACATGATGATTCACACTGGAGAAAAACCCTTCAGCTGCTTTCAATGTGAGAAAGTATTCACCCATAAGGTCAGTCTGACATATCACATGGCAATTCATAGAGAGAAATCCCTTAGATGCTCTGAGTGTGGTAAAACAATTTAGACAAAAGGGGGGTCTGAAGTCACACATGTTAGATCACAAAGGAGAGAAAGCCTTCAGCTGCTCTGTTTGCAGTAAAAGTTTTTCCCAAAGAGGAAATCTGACCAGACACATGTTAGTCCACACTGGAGAGAAATGTTAATCCTGTGCAATGGTAAAACTGATCCAGAGGAATCCAAGTTAACAACATCACTAATTTGTATTCATAAGTATGTATTGACTAACAGATGTATAAGTGCAGTTATAAAGGGATATAAGACAATTATATTGACAGAAATCTGTCTCTACTTTTTTGACATTGATGTTTTGTTGCTGACATATGAACCAGTAAGTTAGGAGCAGCTATGACGTTTGAATTGAAAGGGTTTATATGAAACAGTTACAGTGTAAGGATCCTTCTTCTCTCCTGATATCTTCTCTTCTTTCTGTCACTCTGTTTCCTTGGAGGCCTCTGTGTTGGGTAGCACAAGTTCTTCAGACAGCTCATGTGTAACCTTGGAATAAATAAACTGATGTAGAGTGAGAAAGACTTTCATCTACTTGTGTTATTTTGTGTCGAGTGTCTAAAGTGTCTTTGGTAAAGAAAAGGAGTTCAGCAGATCCTGATGCAGAGCGACCACAGTCAGGTCAGGTCGATGTCGATTTCACTGAAAACCTGTAACACTTAATAAGAATCCTGCAGTCAGAATACAAAATAAAGAAAATCACAAACTGAATGATAACACCTGTAGATGTCATCTGGCATTCTGGATTTACTCAACATATTGTTAGAAGAAACGATAGAGATGCATTATAGCCTTCAGTGTGTGTAACTAAATGGTATATGGAAAAAAACACTTCAATGGTGTGTTTATTTGTTCTGTTATCATTTCTCTCTTTGGCTTCCTTTTTGCTGCTTCACTGCTTTTTATACACTTTCAGCTAAGAGGAAAATGATTCTTCGATTGGTCTTGGCGCTATCCAATTCCCACGGTAACCTGACTCGTCATCAATCTTAAAACTTTTCTTATTTCAATAAAAGTAACTGCTTTCATTTATCAATATTTCACCTCCAAGCAGACCCTTATTCTAAAAGACTGAACACATTGGTTTGGGTTAGGCCACGATAGTAAAAGAGTTCAAAGAGGAGACTTTAATGCAGCGAGGTTACAACTGTTTATTGTGTGTGGTTCTGAAAAGCAAGGAAAATATCTATGAACAAAATTCTTCACATATACATTCATATTATAATTGTAAAGTAATCTGGGGAAGCAGTTTTCCACTTATACAATGTTAACCATGCATCTTTTAGCATCCTTACCTTCCTTTTTCTCATTTTAACACCAAACAACACAAATCAGAATTTAAGTTAATATAACCATTAAATGAATCTGAATTTTAGTATCTATTCAGTTCTTTATCTTTTGTTTACAATTTAAACAAACCATTTAAATGTGTTCAATATTAATTATTATTTACCCTTCTAATTTAATTGTTTCCTGTGAACACTACACTATAAAACCAGAATGCAGAGTGCATCACTATGAAATAAACAGCCTACATTAAATACATGTCACCATTCAAACATTCTGAACAGATAATTACCAAAGAACACAGCACACTTACCAAAGGTATCTCTGCTGTCTTCCTTTCATTGAATTCAGCCTGAAAGTGTCTCAGCCTCTCACCTCACTCCTGCTCTCACACACACCGCTGACACTCCTGTCTGTCAGTTAGAGCCACTCAGCAGGTTTACACACCTGGCTCACAAAGGTTACCTGATTTCCTGACCTGCTCAGTGCTGCTCTCCAGTGTTCAATACAAACTTTAAATAAAGGCTGACAACAGAGATAACCTGATAAGTAATAATAAAGCTGATTAACCTTTAAACACAAAGTAAATAAAAGCATATAAATATTTACATTTTCAGTTTGTCCTTAGATTTTAACAAAACAAAGACTGATTTAAAAAAATCCCCCAGACACCAAACATTTGTTATATGAAAAATAACTTGTTTTTTGTGTGTTTTTTTCATTAAGAATATTATCATCATGTAATCAAACTGGCATTTAAAGGGTTAAAAATCCTGATAATTATTCAATATTTGATCGTTTTGATCAGGACTGAAGTTGATCAAAAGATTTAACCCAAAAAAGCAGAAAAAAAATTAATCTGTACTATTTTTATAGCAGTTTTTGGAAGTGAACATTTTTGTCCATAATGACTCAAGAGGGTAATACATTTTAAATCTGATGCTACACAAAAACTAATAATGCATCAAAGTAAATATTTTGTATAATCTTTGACATATCCAAGACTGATTTTAAAAAAATCCCCCAGCCACCAAATATTTGTTATATGGAAAATAACTTATTTTTTCATAAATAACAAAAGTGATCAAGTAATGAAATTGGCATCTAAAGGGTCAAAATGATTGAATGTTTGGTAGTTTTGAGCAGGGCGGAAGTTGTTTAAGAGATTTATGCAGAAAGAAGCAAAAAAAAAAGTAATCTGTTCTATTTTTATCGCAGATTTTTGGAAGTGGACATTTTTGTCCTTAATGACTGAAGAGGGTAGTAAATTAAACTGATGCCTGAGGGTTTAAAGTGTGTCTTATACAGCAGATTTGATGGTAATAACAGCTTATTTCAAGGACCTTCATATAAAGTGTTACCCAAGAAGAACTTAGACTGAGGTTCTGTCTGTGTTTAAACAGATGTCATGAAACAGGGTAACTAAACCTCATATTTTCAGTTGTACTGCTCTACCCTGGAATTTAAAAAAATGCATTTAGAATGTCAATGTATCAACTTAGAGAAGGAGGGGGGGGGGGGGGGGGGGCAAGACACGCCCACTCACTGCTTCACGCTGTTATCAGCCGCAACATGATACAGTGTTTGCCCAACACACACACACACACACACACACACACACACACACACACACACACACACACACACACACACACACACACACACACACACACACACACACACACACACACACACACACACACACACACACAGTGGCTCAGGCTCAGGGCTCAGTGTGCATGTGTGTGTGTGTGGGGGGAGCGAGTGAGGTGAGAGAGTGTGTTCGCCACAAGGGTCAACCTCCGGTCTTGAAAAATGAAGCCTATGCTTAAGTATAAAAAACTGCAGTTCCTCGAGGTTCTGCTTGAGGCTGGCTGCAGAAACGCCGGAAGTGCCATAAGCCCACAGCCAAAAAAGCCCGTTTTTACCACAGGAATCAACATGTTTACAGCCTGGTTCAAAAAACGAGATATATCTGAGAAGTTGACGGACCTTCTCCTCACACTGTGGCACTGTGACAGAGTCAGCTGATCTTCAGTCAGCAGTGTTTCTCAGACTGACAGACCACACAGAGACACTGAAGAACCACGAGACCAGAACCCAAACCCAGGATAGAGAGGTTCAGTGAATGTGGTGTTGAAGGTGTGGAGGTGGATCAGTGTGTCAGAGGAGACTCTGTAGAAGGACAGAGAGCCAGCAGGACAGTCCACATACACTGCTACTCTGTGAGAGACAGAGGAGGAGGAGGAGGAGGAGGAGGAGGAGGAGGAGGAAGAGGAGGAGGAGGAGGAGGAGGAGGAGATCTCTGTTCTTCTGTTATTGTGATAGACACAGTAACCTCTATCAGAGCAGAACAGAATCCAGGACTGATCATTAAATCCAAACCAACATTCAGCTCTGTCTCCTCTCCTTCTGATTCCTCTGTAACTCACTGATACATGAACATCTCCTCTCCACTCGACCTCCCAGTAACAGCGACCAGTCAGACCAGTCCTACACAGCAGCTGAAGACACCAGTAATCAAATCTGTCTGGATGATCAGGATATGACTGAAGCTCCTCCACACGTGTCACCTTCCTGTTGTTGTCAGACAGTTTCAGGTTTCTGTTCACTGTGTTTGTGTCCAGTTCCAGCTCACAGGCGTCTGATGGAGAGAACGAGACACAACACAGCTGCAGGTTATCATCTGTTCATTCATCAACAACTTTACTGACACTTACTGATAGGGGTGTAAAGGTACACGTACTCGGACCGGACCGTTTCAGTACAGGACTGATCCGAGTACGTGCGGAACAAAAGTGATTTAATCTGTGTTCCCACACGGACCGCAAAGCAGAAGCACACCTCAGGGTGGAGGAAGGCTGCGGCTGCTGGTATGGGACACAGCTTTTAGTTAATAACTTGTAAAAAAGTTCAAACATAAACTGTGCAAACTGTGCAGATTAGTAGTTCCTCGAGTCCTGTTGGTCTGGACAGTTGCATATAACCGGGATGGAGTTCTTTTTACAGACTTACTCTTAAGTTTTGTTTTCATTTTCAGTGATGATCCCGCTCAAACTAAGAGCAAAAGGGGAGGGGGAGACGCGTCTGTGTGGGAGAATAACCTGCAGCAGAGACGTGCTGTCAGGGGAGGCAGGTGAGGCTCGTCATCATCAAAAGTAAAAAACAAATAATCATTAAATCAAATAAATATTAATATTTTTCTACTGATCTGTGTTATAAATGTTATTTCTGTACGATTCCAAAAATGTTCAATAATTTTCAGGATCAAAATCTCTGAATTTGCATATTTCCTGCCGGCTCCGATGCGAGGTGAGGCAGCGACGAGTTGTGCCTCATCCCAGATTGCGCAATCCCTCACAAACTGGGTCGAGCGTATGCCTTTTGCTTTCTTACTGTTTGTCACCAATGTAATGTTTGTAGACACTTCTATTATCCGTCCTCACTTTCCATAGAATAAGTAATGTATTTCACATGTTTTTAACATATTTAGTCTAATTTGACATAAAACTGCACTGAAAAAGCATGAGGTGAGGCAGCTGCTTCACCTGAAGGGGGCGTGCGTCAGGTTGCGTGAGGCTCATAAGACCAAGAGTTTATGCTTGGTTTGATGGTTGCTCCTCTTCTATGCAGACTTTTTATATAACAAAGATTTTATATCTAAGCTTAAAGATTTCTCAATTTTTCAATCAAAACGTGAAGTGATAAATAATGAAGACTTTTAAAACTAAAAGAAGGTAAGGAGGACTTTTACAACAAAGTCACAGATATTTTAGTCCAGAAGGATAGGTGAATGGACTTTGTTTACAAGTAAAGGTAAGACCATGAATACACCGCAGTATATGCCTACTTTTATTTTTATTGAATGAGTATGAATTGTGGAATTGCAATGGAAAAAACATTTCTGAGGCGCTATAAATGTAACGTTCTTCCTTTGCCAAATATGCACCTTCCCTCTATGTGTGTGTAAATAATGCTGATATGAGATATGAAACACAACCAGTAGTCAATGTGCAAGCTGCCAATTGAATGGTGAATTTAAGCTACTCTATAAATGGGTTCATATATTTGTAAATCTGACTCTGAAAAAGTCAGTGCCTCACCAGCCACGAACCTCGCCGCACGTCACTGACCTGCAGCATGATAGAATGAACACCTCCCTCCCCATTCCCACAATAATGGACAAAGAGACGTTGACAAGACGAGAGTAGTGTGCCGTTGTTGTTCAGCGGACATCGGGTACGTCACAGGCAACACGTCCAACTTATTAAAGCACTTGAAAAGGCACCACGTGAACGTAAACATCACTGCAACTAGGAAAAAACAGACCGCCTTTTGCTAGTAATTCTAAACGGGCCAAAGCCATAAAAAATGCCATTGAAGTTCTTATATCGACAGAGGGAAATATTAATAGTTCTGAAACTACACTGTCCCAGATATGATTAGGTTTATTATGTGCTCAAAGAGCATTCAAAAAAGTGTTTCCTTCATAAACTAAAAGGTGGAAGTGTAATTAAAAAGAAATATATTTACATATAGGCTAAATTAATGACTTCATTTCATTCTAAAATACTTTATTTCATTCATATCTTTTATTTATTGGAGACTCTTTTGGTTGAAGGAAGCAGCATAAGTTTATTTTATGTTTTTTTTACAATGTTTAATTTAAAATGTTATTAAAAAGTAACCTGAGCAGGTGTACAAGTCTGAACTGTCGATGCTGCACTTAGTCCAATGTGTAAAAGGGAAATTATAAATGTTCCTAATAAAGAAAAAAAAGCATCAGGTCCCTTTACTGTAGTGAAAATGTACCAAACCAAAGCTTCAAAACTGAGAACTGTACAGAACTGAAATGTTTGTGTACCGTTACAACCCTACTTACTGAGAGTCAATCAAACTTACAGTTCATATTCAGCACTGAATGATGTTTGACAGCACTGAAATGTAATAATCCACTTCTAATCAAGTTCAAATGGAGTTACCATGGCAGCCAGGAAGAATGGAGATCCAAATCAACAAACACATGCAGTGAATAAAGTCTGACTAATCAAAGTGCAGCACAAAGAATCTATGAACCATCTGCTGTCTCCAACTGTTCTGTCCTCAGAGGTCACATTCAGCACAAACAGGAGCCTCATTTCCACTTTCACTGTCACACACAATGTGATGGCAGCAGGAGTGTGCCACGTCCCTTTGTCCTGTCTAACTACTTTTAAACTGTGTTTCTGAAGTCATGGAGACCATTTCTTTTCCATCAATCTAGGCTCTACAACATACATGTTTTTGTTTTAATGTAAATTTAACTGGACTGGATGAACAGATCGAAATCTAAAGAAACAGATGACAACTCAGTCCTTGTGAGTTTTTCTCTGCTTGTTTAAGGTGTAGGCCACGCCGTCCCGACCTCACCTGGCCACCTGGCGGCCTGCAGCTGACTTGTGTATTGTTGTTGGATGTTCCTGCTGGCCTGTACTATGGTGATCGTGGACTTTGCTGTGTGCCTTACTGTCTGCACAGCCAGAAGACGAGGAGGAGAGCTAGCTTATGTCTCTAAAGATATTCTGTTTCTATTTCATCACTGAATTCACGTCTGGATGTTTTTGAGGAGAGAACTTGATGTTGGAGACTCTGCATATTTACATGTTTATGAAAATGAACGTCAAATCAAAAATGATTTCTGCTGTTTTTAAAGTTGATGAGCTCCACGAGCTCGACTACGAGCAGCCGGCCAGCAGCCAACATCAAAATGTGAAATGTCTCAAAAACTGCATGTTGTAAAATATACATTTCTGTTGGATGTGATGAATGGTGATTTTCTATTCACTGGATTATCACTTTTATTTCAGTTTACATTTTTTATTTCATATTTAAACTCTCATGAGTTTCCATCACCCTCACTTTTATCATCACTTTGTGTTACTTCCAGCCCTCATCCTGTTGTAGTTTGAAAGGTTTAATCATAACAGAAACACAATCTGGACAGCAGCAGGCACAAACCAATAGTTATCTAACCTCTGAATTTAGCCAAGTCATAAGATCATGTTCTGATACACAAGACACACACACAAAAATGATGTTTCTTTTGTGCTATCTATGCTTCTCCCTCCTACTTATCCTCTACTAACAGTCTGCAAACAGATCGACTTTGCTGCTGCTTTCAGTTTGTGTAAACTGACAGCTACTCACCATCTATGACGATCAGCTGTTAGCGCTAGCCGCCGATCAGCTGTTAGCTTCTCGCACAGCTATCAGGATATCCTCACCAGTCTGTGATCACTGGACCCTCGCCTGCCTTATTGGTGGACCGTCCTTCTTCGTCGGCCACGTCGGCTCCCTACCTGGCTTGGACCCGTCGCCCTGCGCCACCTGTTGGCTACCGCTGGCTGCCGCTTCCCCCCTACTCTGGCTCGGCTGCTGGCGGCGAAGAGGCCTGCCTGACAACCAGACTGCCGGCTGCTGCTCTCCTGCTCAGATTGTGTCCAGACGGGTCCAAATTGGTCCTTTCCTTATCCTGGTTTGGCTCTCATTCCTGCGGTTTTCCTGACCCCGGCTGGCGCCCGGTAGCTTGCGGCTTTCAGCCTGCGGCTAGCAGCTGCTCTCCCTGCTGCGGACATGGTACTACTAACATACTCCGCTCTGCAACTCCAGAATCTCGCCTGCCACTTCTCTCCGGACAACCTTGCTTCCATTAAATCTTTCGGACTCCTGCGCCGTCCTCACTACGTGCATAGGGCTGCCCGATGCAAGTTTGTTTACACTGACCATGCTATCCCCACTGTAGTGTCTGACCGGCGCCATCATCACAACAAATCACACGTGCACACCAGAAACCTGATACCTGTTGTTGTGTGTGTTGACAGAACCACTCCTCTCTCCCCCTCTGCTTCAGAATACACCACCGCCTCATTTATGCTGCAGAATGCTCGCTCCCTTAACAACAAAGCAAACCTATTTCACTAAATATCAAACTTTACTGACAGATCCACGTCATCACAATCATTCAAACCGATGGTTTTATTTAGGCTATAATCGCGCATGTAGTGAGCCGTTTCCAATAAGTAACTTTCATTATGACAATATATAAACATCAAATAAAAATAAAAAATAAAAGTCTGGCACATACATATTGCATCAGCGCCGTCTCGCCTTCATTATCCCGGACGGACCTCAGAGGACCGGACTTATACACTAATGTAATCACTGATGTAGAGTTAAACATTAGACTAACACAAAGACCATAGAGCCTCCAGTTTTCATTAATATATTTCAATATCTTGCATTTATCATCAATTGTGATTTTTAGTTTTAATAAAGAGTGCACAGAGACATGGCGATGGCTTCACACATTTCACCTCCTCCATACTCAGCACATCTTCATCAGCTGCATGTATTTATTCTGTAAATAATTCAAGTGTGGACATTAAGTCGGGGCATCTCTGACACGATCATTAAGCCATATATTTGATCATAATTAGTCACAGTGCAGACGGAGATGCCCACGAAAATATGTGGCCAACAATTCAAAGTTTTTGTTGGTTGATCAAACCTTTGATTAATAATATGATAGAGTGAGGGAGAATGCTGACTGACGTGTCCTCTCTGCCACTATATGAAGAAATCAGTGTGGGTCCTGTAAACATGTAAACATTGCAGATATACTCGTGCGTAATGATGAACGGTGGATGTTTTGGCACATAGGACAGCGTGAATGCAGCAGCGACGTGGTGTCATTCTCTGAATTTTCTTCAGTTCGTGATCCTCCTGCTGCAGCAAACTACCGATATGTCCATTTTATCCTTCACTTCATTCACAAGTTCCTTTGTTTCTGGGTCAGAAAGTTTCGTTTCTTTGTCTAAACTTCAGTTTTCGTGATCCAACGCTGGAAACCTTTGATCTGCCCCCTCGTTTGGATGTATTTTCATTCACGAGCTGCTTTGCATTGACCGTTTATGGTTGAATGTGGGCGTGTAGAGGGCGGAACATGGGACTAATCTACGTGCGCACATTTCCAGGTGGATGGTGATTTATAAAGGGAACATTGCGTGCAGGTGTGCGTACGAACGGTTTTATAACTCTGAATTATTTTGTGCGCACGCCATTTCTGGGTTTTTGGCACACGTACATTTTTAGTATGAATTTTACGCACTCTTTTATAAACGAGACCCCTGGTCATTTTTAAAAACCTCCTCAAACACCATCTGGTTTCATGAAAGCCGCTATATAAATCCAAGTTATTGTTATTAACTTCTCCGAGAGAAATAAACAAATCCTCTATTCACAAGCCATATTCTCTGTCTGATTGTTCAAGAGCATTTACTCTTCTACACTCCAACATGTGCTGCTGTGTTCTGATGAAGAGAAATGAAAACACACTCACACTTCCTCAGACCAGGATCCAGTCTGTGCAGTCCACTATGATCCAACCTGGAGGAAGAAACCAGATCAGAATCTATTTCATACATCTTCATTTAAATCCAGCATCAGACAAGAAGCAGAGTTCATCATTCAGAAACAGTGAGACAGCTTCTGTGTGTCTGTCTGTACCTCAGTGTCTCCAGTCTGCAGTGTGGATCCTCCAGTCCAGCAGACAGCAGCTTCTCTCCTCGTTCTCCTGGATGATTGTAGCTCAGGTCCAGATGTCTCAGGGGGGAGGAGCTTAGAGCTGAGGCCAGAGACGCACAACCTTCTTCTTTGATCAGACAACCTGACAGACTACACACACACACACACACCAACACACACACACACACACACACACACACACCAACACACACACACACACACACACACACTCACACATAAACACCAACACACACACACACACACACACACACACACACACACACACACACAACATGCTTAACATCCATTGGTTCATTCTTCTCTGTTTTACCAGTAACATCCCGTCATAACCATGCAGCTGAACAGAATAGACTTCATAATCTGATACTAATCAATATTTACTCTGGTGACAAATAGTGAAGGTAAGACAGAGCGTGAGATAAACACACAGACTGCTTTGACATCAGCAGTGATGTAGAAACAGTTCTGAACTGTTTCATCTGAAATAAAGATTCTTTAGTTCTTTATGTTCCAAACATTATCCATGGTTTGTTTGTTGGTGGGGAAATAACTTCATATTTAACTTTCTTTATTCCAGTCCAGCTTCCTCAGACTAAAAGACTGAGAGCTATAGAACGAGCTCAGAGCTTTACAGCTTTAATGTGGAAACATACAGGAAAACTTTAAACCACCACCAAGGCCCATTTAATAAATGATTCATCAAGAAAACGTGATCTTAGATGAATAATGTGGATCAGCAGCACACTAACCTGAGAGTGTCCAGACTACAGAGTGGACTCTTTAGTCCAGTAGACAGCAGCTTCACTCCTGAATCCTGCAGGTTGTTGTTGCTCAGGTCCAGCTCTCTCAGACTAGAGGACTGGGAGCTGAGGACTGAGGACAGAGCTTCACAGCTTCTCTCTGAGAGGTTACAGACACTCAGCCTGAAGAGGATATGTTTGGTAAGTTAATCAAAATATCAAATAAACTAAGTACATTTAAGCTTATTGGGTAAACTTTCACATGAATAAGTCCTTACCTGAGCGTTTCCAGTGAACAGTGTAGAGTCTTTAAACCACTACACAGCAGCTTCACTTCTGAATCATGCAGGTTGTTGTTGCTCAGGTCCAGCTCTCTCAGACTAGAGGACTGGGACCTGAGGACTGAGGACAGAGCTTCACAGCTTCTCTCTGAGAGGTTACAACCTCTCAGCCTGAAGAGGATTCAGAAGAACACAAATGAAAGCAATTACAAACTATAGTTGTTATTTCTGAATGAAGAGAACTACATTTGAACTGGATAGTTATGTGAGCACGTACAGAGCTTTGTTTGAAGCTTTGATCACAGGCAGCAGCCTCAGAAGAGCCTCCTCTGAATCAGAGTATTTCTTCAGGTCAAACACGTCCAGATCTTTTTCTGATGACAGTAAGATGAAGACCAGAGCTGACCACTGAGCAGGAGACAGTTCATCTGTGGAGAGACGTCCTGATCTCAGGGACTGTTGGATCTCCTCCACTAGAGAACGATCATTCAGTTCATTCAGACAGTGGAACAGATTGATGCTTTTCTCTGCAGACAGATCCTCACTGATCTTCTCCTTGATGTACTTGACTGTTTTCTGATTATTCTGTGAGCCACTTCCTGTGTGTGTCAGCAGACCTCGTATGAGATTCTGATTGGTCTCTAGAGAAAGACCGAGGAGGAAGCGGAGGAACAAGTCCAGGTGTCCATTAGGACTCTGTAAGGCCTGGTCCACAGCACTCTGATATAAATGTTTTGGGTCAGGTTTTTCTCTCAATACTTTAGACCAACTGGATGTTGTTTGTTCTTCTGACATCAGATTGACTCCAGAGTTGATGAAGGTCAGATGGACATGAATAGCAGCCAGAAACTCCTGAACACTCAGATGGATGAAGCAGAACACCTTGTCCTGGTACAGTCCTCTCTCCTCTTTAAAGATCTGTGTGAACACTCCTGAGTACACTGAGGCTGCTCTGATATCGATGTCACACTCTGTCAGGTCTGAGTCATAGAAGATCAGGTTTCCTTTCTGCAGCTGCTCAAAAGCCAGTTTTCCCAGAGACTCAATCATCTTCCTGCTCTCTGGACTCCAGTGTGGATCTGTTTCAGCTCCTCCATCATACTTGATGTTCTTCAGTTTAGATTGAACCACCAGGAAGTGGATGTACATCTCAGTCAGGGTCTTGGGCAGCTCTCCTCCCTCTCTGGTCTTCAGCACATCCTCCAGAACTGTAGCAGTGATCCAGCAGAAGACTGGGATGTGGCACATGATGTGCAGGCTTCGGGATGTCTTGATGTGGGAGATGATTCTGTTGGCCCGATCCTCATTTCTGAATCTCTTCCTGAAGTACTCCTCCTTCTGTGGGTCAGTGAACCCTCTGACCTCTGTCACCATGTCAACACACTCAGGAGGGATCTGACTGGCTGCTGCAGGTCTTGTAGTTATCCAGAGGTGAGCAGAGGGAAGCAGTTTCCCCCTGATGAGGTTAGTCAGCAGCACATCCACTGAGGTGGACTCTGTGACATCAGTCAGGGTCTCATTGTTTTTAAAGTCCAGAGGAAGTCGACACTCATCCAGACCGTCAAAGATGAACACAACCTGGAACTCTTCAAACCTGCAGATTCCTGCTTCTTTGGTTTCAGGAAAGAAGTGATGAACAAGTTCCAC